>NW_024608366.1:0-59449 GCF_018296145.1 Oncorhynchus tshawytscha | reverse complement strand
ACAGTACCGTTCAAAAGTTTGGGGTTACTTAGAAATGTCCTTTTTGAAAGAAAAGCACATTTTTGTCCATTAAAATAACAACATATTGATCAGAAATACAGTCTAAGCCTTGTTAATGTTGTAAATGACTATTGTAGCTGGAAATGGCAGATTGGCGAGTTTCAGAAGAAAGTTATTTGTTTCTGGTCATTTTGAGCCTGTAATCAAATGCTGATGCTGCAGATACTCAACTAGTCTAAAGAAGGTCCGTTTTATTGCTTCTTTAAATCAGCACAACAGTTTTCAGATGTGCTAACATAATTGCAAAAGGTTTTCTAATGATGAATTAGCCTTTTAAAATGATAAACTTGGATTAGCTAACACAACGTGCCATTGGAACACAGGAGTGATGGTTGCAGATAATTGGCCTATGTAGATACTCCATAAATAATCTGCCGTTTCCAGCTACAATAGTCATTTACAACATTAACAATGTCTATGCTGTATTTCTGATCAATTTTAAATGGACAAAACAAGGACATTTCTAAGTGACCACACACACACAAATATATATATATATATACACACACACACATAATTAACTGGCTGGGAGCATTAACAGTCTCAGGGTTCTCCACAGGACTTTTAACAAGGTGGTGTTTTTTCAACACCTGTAACTGCCATTTTATACAATCTAGAGCAAAAAAAATGCCTTAATGATATCAAATAAAGTTTAAAAAATATATATAAATAATTATATATTTTTATTATATAGTGGCGCTGCCAGTCCGGAAGGTGGCGCACTGCCCGGCTTACATTCTTTGGGGGGGACTCTGAGTATACAATATACCTGTATATACAGTATAAACTGGCTTGGAGCCGTATATATATATATATACAGTATAAACTGGCTTGGAGTAGAATATATACACAGTATAAACTGGCTTGGAGCAGTATATATAGACACAGTATAAACTGGCTTGGAGTAGAATATATAGACAGTATAAACTGGCTTGGAGCAGTATATATAGACACAGTATACACTGGCTTGGATCCGTATATATAGACACAGTATAAACTGGCTTGGAGTAGAATATATACACAGTATAAACTGGCTTGGAGTAGAATATATACACACAGTATAAACTGGCTTGGAGTAGAATATATACACACAGTATAAACTGGCTTGGAGCAGTATATATAGACACAGTATAAACTGGCTTGGAGTAGAATATATACACACAGTATAAACTGGCTTGGAGTAGAATATATATAGACACAGTATAAACTGTCTTGGAGTCGAATATATACACAGTATAAACTGGCTTGGAGCAGTATATATAGACACAGTATAAACTGTCCTGGAGTCAAATATATACACAGTATAAACTGGCTTGGAGTAGTATATACAGTTGAAGTCAGAAGTTTACATACACTTAGGTTGGACTCATTCAAACTCATTTTTCAACCACTCCACAAATTTCTTGCTAACACACTATAGTTTTGGCAAGTCGGTTAGGACATCTACTTTGTGCATGACACAAGTCACTTTTCTAACAATTGTTTACAGACAGATGATTTCACTTATAATTCACTGTATCACAATTCCAGTGGGTCAGAATTTTAGATACAATAAGTTGTCTGTTTGGAACAGCTTGGAACATTACCGAAAATTATGTAATGGCTTTAGAAGATTCTGATAGGCTAATTTACATAATTTGAGTCAATTGGAGGTGTACCTGTGGATGTATTTCAAGGCCTACCTTCAAACTCAGTGGCTCTTTGCTTGACATCATGGGAAAATCAAAAGAAATCAGCAAAGATCCCAGAAAAAAATTATAGACCTCCACAAGTCTGGTTCATCCTTGGGAGCAATTTCCAAATGCCTGAAGGTACCACGTTCATCTGTACAAACAATAGTACGCAAGTATAAACACCATGGGACCACGCAGCCGTCATACCGCTCAGGAAAGAGATGCGTTCTGTCCCCTAGAGATGAATGTACTTTGGTGCCGAAAAGTGAAAATCAATCCCAGAACAACAGCAAAGGACCTTGTGAAGATGCTGGAGGAAACGCGTATAAAAGTATCTATATCCACAGTAAAACGAGTCCTATATCGACATAACCTGAAAGGCCGCTCAGCAAGGAAGAAGCGACTGCTCCAAAACCACCATAAAAAAGCCAGACTACAGTTTGCAACTGCACATGGGGACAAAGATCGTACTTTTTGTAGAAATGTCCACTGGCCTGATGAAACAAAAATAGAACTGTTTGGAAATAATGACCATTGTTATGTTTGGAGGAAAAAGGGGGAGGCTTGTAAGCCGAAGAACACCATCCCAACCGTGAAGCCGGGGGGGCAGCATCATGTTGTGGGGGTGCTTTGCTGCAGGAGGGACTGGTGCACTTCACAAAATAGATGGCATATTGAGGAAGGAAAAGTATGTGGATATATTGAAGCAACATCTCAAGACATCAGTCAGGAAGTTAAATCTTGTTTGCAAATGGGTTTTCCAAATGGACAATGACCCCAAGCATACTTCCAAAGTTGTGGCAAAATAACTTAAGGTCAACAAAGTCAAGGTATTGGAGTGGCCATCACAAAGCCCTGATCTTAATCCCATAGAAAACTTGTGGGCAGAACTGAAGAAGAGTGTGCGAGCAAGAAGGCCTACAAACCTGACTCAGTTACAGCAGCTCTGTCAGGAGGAATGGGCCAAAATTCACCCAACATTGTGGGAAGCTTGTGGAAGGCTACCCGAAACATCTGACCCAAGTTAAACAATTTAAAGGCAATGCTACCAAATACTAATTGAGTGTATGTAAACTTCTGACCCACTGGGAATGTGATGAAAGAAATAAAAGCTGAAATAAAATCATGCTCTACTTTTATTTTGACATTTCACATTCTTAAAATGAAGTGGTGATCCTAACTGACCTTAAACAGGGAATTTTTACTCAGATTAAACGTCAGGAATTGTGAAAAACTGAGTTTAAATGTATTTGGCTAAGGTGTATGTAAACTTCCAACTTCTACTGGCTTGGAGCAGTATATATAGACACAGTATCAACTGGCTTGGCGCAGTATATATAGACACAGTATCAACTGGCTGTGCGCAGTATATAGACAGTATAAACTGGCTTGGAGCATACAGTATGTCTATAGAAAATACCTATTGGAGAGGCAGACAAGAACATGCGAAACCCTTTGGTAACGTGTGTGTGTGTATATATTATATTATATATATATATATATATATATATACACACACGTTACCAAAGGGTATTGCATGTTCTTGTCTGCCTCTCCAATAGGTATTTTCTATATACACACACACGTTACCAATGTTCTTGAATGTTCTTGTCTGCCTCTCCAAGAGGTATTTTCTATAGACACATATATAAATATTTGCAAATAAATTCATTTTAAATCCTACAATGTGAACCTATCATGAAAATTACAGGCCTCTCTCATATTTTTAAGTGGGAGAACTTGCACAATTGGTGGCTGACTAAATACTTTTTGCCCCACTGTATATGTGTGTGTGGTATATATATATATATATAGCGACTTACAGTCATGCGTGGATACATTTTACATATGGGAAACGAACCCACCAATCCTGGTGTTGCAAGCGCCATGCTCTACCTACTGAGCCATTCAGGACCATGAGAACATGTGCACATTTGAGAACAACAAAAAATATGTAGTACCTATGATTCCAAAGGAATAAAGCGATAGCTGTTTTCCAAGAAGGTCCATGCTTTTCTGTAAAGGTGTTTTAGGGGCCTCCTCTGCTTGCATCATCTTAAAAACCTCTCCAAATTCAGAATTTTCTCCTGTTCCTATGACAATACCCTATAAGACAAAAACAAAAAAGTTACACAATGATATAAGATGTTATTAATCACAATCTGTAACTTTAATTTCCAGCCAGAAGTGCTGCTCCATAACTTATTGGTAAACTGTTGGGATGGGTTATGTGACATTGTGGTCAACCATGACCTTCAACAGACATCCTAGGTACCTTGGCTTTGCCACATCGCACCAGGGTTCCCATGAAGGCCACATTGCTGCGGGAGGTGATGTCATTGTTGGTGGGCTGGTGGGACGTGGACTTGGAGCAGGGCGTGGTCTCTCCCGTCAGACTGGACTCATCCACTGATAGGTCAGTTGCCTGGGAGAGAGAGGGGTGAAAGGGTTGCCAGTCACTTCAGCAATTCTTTTGCAGCCAGCTTTTTGTTGTTGAGTAGAGCCAGTGAAGTCTCACCCTTTGCAGATCTATGTTTATGTGTAAGAGTGAGGACGACAGTATCTTTTACAGCTTCTGAACAGGTGTGAGTGTATAACATACCTCAAAGAGTCGTAGATCAGCCGGGACTCTCTCCCCAACAGAGAGACAGACCGTGTCTCCAGGGACCAACTCCCGAGCCAGCATGCGCTCCAGATGTCCTTCCCTCACACTAGAGGGGGGAGAGATGGAGAGACAGAAACGGGGAGAACAAGACAGAGAGCGAGACAGAGAGCGCATGAGAAGAGAGAGGGAGACAAACGGGGAGAACGAGACAGAGGACGAGATAAAGAAAGAGCGAGACAGAGAGCGAGACCAGAGAGAGACAGAAAGCGAGACCGAGAGAGAGGACAGGGAATTGAACTGTAATCAGCAATGACCATGCTAATGCTACAGTATGCAAGCTATCCTGCACTATGCTAGTTCCACCACCAGCATCCAAGGGCAACAGCTTGTAGCAGCCTGGGGATATGGAAGAGAGAGTGTGTGTGTGTGTGAGTATTTTGAGGGGAGGGGGATCTTGTGTTTGAAGTGCAAATCTGGCCCTCTGGATCCTGTTTGAAGTGGAAATTACATCCATATCTCCATGTCCCCTTTACACTTCTTTCAGGAGGCACCAGTGCTTTCTTTATCCCAGGATGTGTGCACTAAGTCTATGGGAGTGACGATGGTCCTAAGCTGCTTCCACTGTCATGTTTGACTGTCATTCCATATGTAGATACAATTAGTGATGGGTGAGTAAGAAAAACATAGCAGAGAGCATTGGGGCTGAGAGAGGCAGTGCTCACCAGTGGCATTCTGGAGGCACAAGTTTTCCCAGCTCTTCAAGGGACTTCTCGGAGCGGTATTCCTTCAGAGAAACAGAGCGAGCATAGCTGAAACAACTCTCTACGAATGTCTTTGATCAGTTCTCATGCCCCTCATAAATGATGGAACAGCAATGTATTTCCAATGTTCTCTCTATGGAGACGAGCCCCACACACACACACGTCTGTTCCACTGTGATCTATTTGGCATCTGGCTTTGTGCTCTGAGAATACACCATGACATCTGCAGAGAAACACACTGACCGACTCCCTGTCACAACTAACACAGTTCACAGAGTGAAGGCAAATAAAGTCGTCTCACCTGGACAAAGGCAACTGTAACCACTATTATAATGGCCTGTCAAGGAGAAAAAGAGGGATGGGGAGAGAGAGAGAGAGATAATAGGTTAGCGCTTAACTCTCCATTCTCTGTAGTACCCAGTCTAATCCGTTGTCAGACACATTTCTGGAGCACCATGGAATTACTCACATTACTAAATGGTATACTATAAATAACCTGTGTGGTGATGGGGTTCCTTACCACTGTGATGCTGATGGCATCATCAAACTGGTGCATGAGCACACTGATGACAGCAGAGGCCAGTAGCAACATGATGAGAGGATCCTTAAACTGGGGGAGGGAGAGAGAGAGAATGCCATCATTGAGCTGCTGCACTGCACGATCAATACCAATGTTCCACATCTGATGTGATCCGTAGTGACTTGTGTGAGTGTGTGTGACTGAATGAGTGAGTGTGTGACTATATAGAAAAGACACAGAATAAGGGTCTCTGTACAGAGAAAGCCAGAAGCCCATTCATTTGTCAAACAAGGTCTTGGAAGCTGCCGGAAGGTTGTCACACACACAAGGTATACTGTATCTCAATGACACAGTAATACTTTCAATGACACGGCAAACCTCCAACACAGTCAGAAACTACATCTCCTCTACATGTGAAACCTCTCTGGCAGGCAGAGAGAGAGTAATGGCTGAATGTAGCCTGGTTCCTCTGGCAGACAGAGAGACAGAGAGAGACCAAGGGAGAGAGTAATGGCTGAATGTAGCCTGGTTCCTCTGGCAGACAGAGAGAGACACAGAGCGAGAGAGTGTGTAATGGCTGAATGTAGCCTGGTTCCTCTCTGGTTTCTTCCTAGGATACTGCCTTCTTAGGGAGCATTTCCTAGCCACCACGCTTCTACATCTGCATTGCTTGGTGTTTGGGGTTTTAGGCTGACTTTAGAAGCGAGGGGACTGACTAATCTACAAATCACCTTGCATCATAAATTACTACTTAATATTATTTGCAGATCAGTCAGTCGGTCACAATTGACCCATTATACATCATGGCTTTGATGCTCTCAAATATGGCCACTGACTGCACAGTGGGAGGACAGGTCCAATCTGTCAAGTCTGGGCAAGACACTAATTAGCCAGCCAATGGCGCGGTCGCTCCCTTTGCCAGGATAATTGAGGTGGCATGGCGAGTGGACAAAGCGCTGAGTCTACAGTAATTGTGTTCAATACTTACATAGGGGTTCAAAATCAGGTAGGAGTGACAGTGTTTGATTAAAGGCCTCCAGAGCCCTGGGTTCCTGGTTACTTCTGACAGGAACAAGATCCCCCTATAGGCCCATTACCTTCCTAAAGGCTGACATCACACTCTGGGACTTATCCTGTACACACAATTACCTCTGTAGTCAGTAGGGCTCCCTGTAGTCTAGCATCTGTAATTCAACTGCTCTGCAGTTACTTGTCTGTTCTGCCTTTCACATTAATTAACACAAGGACATCACAGTCTTTGACCATGTATGTACCCACTGTCGGCCTCTCAGAGGGATGGATTCAACACCACTATGTACCCACTGTCGGCCTCTCAGAGGGATGGATTCAACACCACTATGTACCCACTGTCGGCCTCTCAGAGGGATGGATTCAACACCACTATGTACCCACTGTCGGCCTCTCAGAGGGATGGATTCAACACCACTATGTACCCACTGTCGGCCTCTCAGAGGGATGGATTCAACACCACTATGTACCCACTGTCGGCCTCTCAGAGGGATGGATTCAACACCACTATGTACCCACTGTCGGCCTCTCAGAGGGATGGATTCAACACCACTATGTACCCACTGTCGGCCTCTCAGAGGGATGGATTCAACACCACTATGTACCCACTGTCGGCCTCTCAGAGAGATGGATTCAACACCACTATGTACCCACTGTTGGCCTCTCAGAGATGGATTCAACACCACTATGTACCCACTGTTGGCCTCTCAGAGAGATGGATTCAACACCACTATGTACCCACTGTTGGCCTCTCAGAGAGATGGATTCAACACCACTATGTACCCACTGTCGGCCTCTCAGAGAGATGGATTCAACACCAATAGGTACAGTGCTTTTTAGAGCGCAGTCTGATAACAGTGATAAATGACTCTTCACACCACCAGTTTATCCTTTGGGATGCTAAAAATGGATGAAAATCTGTAGTGGCAACGAGGTGCAGTGACGGGGGAGATAATGATGATGATGCCAAACTAAAGCCTTGAGCTGCTTTCTCACTTTGCTGCTAAAAATACTTGTGAGAAGATCACACACACACAAAATTTGGATCTGAGCTGATAATGGTATCATCCAAGAGACAAGGGAGACAGGGAGAGATGGAGCTGATGGTGGGAGCCTCCAGGAGACAGGGGAGAGATGGAACTGATGGTGGGAGCCTCCAGGAGACAGGGAGAGATGGAACTGATGGTGGGAGCCTCCAGAGGAGACAGGGGAGAGATGGAACTGATGGTGGGAGCCTCCAGGAGACAGGGAGAGATGGAGCTGATGGTGGGAGCCTCCAGGAGACAGGGGAGAGATGGAACTGATGGTGGGAGCCTCCAGGAGACAGGGGAGAGATGGAACTGATGGTGGGATCCTCCAGGAGACAGGGGAGAGATGGAACTGATGGTGGGAGCCTCCAGGAGACAGGGGAGAGATGGAACTGATGGTGGGATCCTCCAGGAGACAGGGAGAGATGGAACTGATGGTGGGAGCCTCCAGGAGACAGGGGAGAGATGGAACTGATGGTGGGAGCCTCCAGGAGACAGGGGAGAGATGGAACTGATGGTGGGAGCCTCCAGGAGACAGGGGAGAGATGGAGCTGATGGTGGGAGCCTCCAGGAGACAGGGGAGAGATGGAACTGATGGTGGGAGCCTCCAGGAGACAGGGGAGAGATGGAACTGATGGTGGGAGCCTCCAGGAGACAGGGGAGAGATGGAGCTGATGGTGGGAGCCTCCAGGAGACAGGGGAGAGATGGAGCTGATGGTGGGAGCCTCCAGGAGACAGGGGAGAGATGGAGCTGATGGTGGGATCCTCCAGGAGACAGGGGAGAGATGGAACTGATGGTGGGAGCCTCCAGGAGACAGGGGAGAGATGGAACTGATGGTGGGAGCCTCCAGGAGACAGGGGAGAGATGGAACTGATGGTGGGAGCCTCCAGGAGACAGGGGAGAGATGGAACTGATGGTGGGAGCCTCCAGGAGACAGGGGAGAGATGGAGCTGGTGGTGGGAGCCTCCAGGAGACAGGGGAGAGATGGAACTGATGGTGGGATCCTCCAGAGGAGACAGGGAGAGATGGAACTGATGGTGGGAGCCTCCAGGAGACAGGGGAGAGATGGAACTGATGGTGGGAGCCTCCAGGAGACAGGGGAGAGATGGAACTGATGGTGGGAGCCTCCAGGAGACAGGGGAGAGATGGAGCTGATGGTGGGAGCCTCCAGGAGACAGGGGAGAGATGGAACTGATGGTGGGATCCTCCAGGAGACAGGGGAGAGATGGAGCTGATGGTGGGAGCCTCCAGGAGACAGGGGAGAGATGGAACTGATGGTGGGAGCCTCCAGGAGACAGGGGAGAGATGGAGCTGATGGTGGGAGCCTCCAGGAGACAGGGGAGAGATGGAACTGATGGTGGGATCCTCCAGAGGAGACAGGGAGAGATGGAACTGATGGTGGGATCCTCCAGAGGAGACAGGGAGAGATGGAACTGATGGTGGGATCCTCCAGAGGAGACAGGGAGAGATGGAACTGATGGTGGGATCCTCCAGAGGAGACAGGGAGAGATGGAACTGATGGTGGGATCCTCCAGAGGAGACTGGGAGAGATGGAACTGATGGTGGGAGCCTCCAGAGGAGACAGGGAGAGATGGAACTGATGGTGGGATCCTCCAGAGGAGACAGGGAGAGATGGAACTGATGGTGGGAGCCTCCAGAGGAGACAGGGAGAGATGGAACTGATGGTGGGATCCTCCAGAGGAGACAGGGAGAGATGGAACTGATGGTGGGATCCTCCAGAGGCGACAGGGAGAGATGGAACTGATGGTGGGATCCTCCAGAGGAGACAGGGAGAGATGGAACTGATGGTGGGATCCTCCAGAGGAGACAGGGAGAGATGGAACTGATGGTGGGATCCTCCAGAGGAGACAGGGAGAGATGGAACTGATGGTGGGATCCTCCAGAGGAGACAGGGAGAGATGGAACTGATGGTGGGATCCTCCAGGAGACAGGGAGAGATGGAGCTGATGGTGGGGTCCTCCAGGAAACAGGGAGAGATGGAGCTGATGGTGGGGTCCTCCAGGAGACAGGGAGAGTACCACATTGCTGCTCTGTTCTGTACAGATAACCTGCCTGACTGGCACAGCCCAAACTAGTGACAGATTAAAGACCCAAATGCTTGTAGCTCTTCACTCAGTGTGTGTGTGTGTGTGTGTCAATACTGCTTATGACAGATTTCACACACACACACACACACACAAATAAATTAGCTAGACTGGATCATCTCTGGTAGTTCAGTAACTCAGTAAAGGCATGTCAGGCCTCAAGCCATAACACAGAGGAGGAATCTGATCTGGCCACAGAGGAGGAATCTGATCTGGCAACAGAGGAGGAATCTGATCTGGCAACAGAGGAGGAATCTGATCTGGCAACAGAGGAGGAATCTGATCTGGCAACAGAGGAGGAATCTGATCTGGGAACAGAGGAGGAATCTGATCTGACAACAGGGGAGTCGGGGGAGTGGGAGAATGGCACTCTCCCAAGTCAGACGATAGGGAGGGATGAATACAATAGTGGTGAATGAATACCCTGATTAATATTCTAGATAATTGTTCTATGTAATCTTGAGTAGTGCCCTGTACTGGGCAGTACTGCCTTTCTATGGACGCTGACCCTGTCACCTAGGGGAGTTAGGTTTGGGTCTTAAGCATTTTGGGACAAATGGTGTTGAGAAAATACCATAAAATGGAGAATGGAAAATGGTGCTACTGATAACCAGATCAGAGGCTGTTCTGGTTCAATCTGGCTAGATCCAAAGTGCCTCTGTAATTATGATCAGTACTTTAAAAAATAAATATATATATATTTTTAAAAAAGGATTTCCCCCCTGCAATTTAAACCAACCAAAGCTCCGAAGTACAGCAATGGCTCATGGCATAATTACGTATTTTTCTATATGTTTCCATGGCAACAGGAGGGTGCATCTCACGTCAACCACGTGATGAGTAAGTGGCTGATCTTTCATCTTCAGCAGGGTGTCAAATGGGGTGAAACAAAGAAGGAACAGAGAGAGAGAGGGGGTGAGAGAGGGGAGCGGGAGAGAGAGACGGGGGGAGAGAGCGGGTAGGGGGAGAGCGAGCGAGAGAGGGGGGGGAGATTGAGAGAGAGGAGAGGGGGGAGAGATTGAGAGAGGGGGGTAGCATCCCTCATTCTCTCCATCTCTCAGTGTGAAGGAGAAAAACAGCCTCTCAGGGCGGCAGCTCTATATTTATCCAACCGCTCATCACTTTGCTTCTGGCCATGGAAGACAGAAACTAGGCAGAATAGAGCGGCCCAGTTTTTTCCTCCTCATCTCTCCCTCCCTCCTACCCCAGAGGACACTGGGAGCTTTTGTCCTTGCAAAAGAAGTCAAGAGCAATCCAAGAGCGGGGCGGAGGAGGACAGCAGGTGATCTGTGATATTTCACATGTACTAAACACTACAGCATGTGGGGAGCTGCTTCTGAAACCTGAATCCCTGCAGCTTCGGCTTCAGCACTCGCTGGAAATGTCTTGTCAGTGGTGGGATGCTGTGCTAGAACTCCTGTATCAAAGCCAGGATGTATCAGGTGTGAGGGTGTTCCCTTTTCTGCTTATTTAGGCTTCACACACATGTACTACAACGCTATAATAACGGTATGAATTTCAGCTTTTGGTAGCTTCCCTTCACTCTCCAGGGAGTTGTACTTTTTCAGCTTGACAAGACATTTGTAGTTCTATCCGCCACTCACCTGGGAGATGTACTTCCTCCAGAGAGGCTCCTCCTCATTGATGTCGAACTCATTCCAGCCATGGTAGGCACGGCGACGGGTGACCTCACTGTGGGTCAGGCCGTACTGCAGGTCAGCCTGAGGGAAGGAGCATGGTTACCAACAACAACGGTGTCAGGTGACTAGCGTGTGATGATGAGATGAGGGGCTCACCCTTCAGTGTGCTGGTGCTGTTTGACAGTTCAGTGATGCTGACTAGGCCTAACTTGTGTCACCTAGCCATCTTAAGATGGATGCACTAACTAAGTCGTCTGGATAAGAGTGTCTGCTAAACGACTCAAATGTCTATGCACTAATGGTAATGGAATAAAATGTTAGTAAATTGTGCCATACGTACCTGCAGGACACACGTTACTTCGTTCACTGGTAATTCACTGGCTTTTTTTGAAGTTAGTACTGGAACCATGGTCTCATCTTCACATTGGGGTTGTCTCTCAGAAAGCTGCAACAGACAGACAATAACATTAGGAGAAACAAGACATATCCATTATCCTTGTATATAGCCCCGGTATTGGTATTTTATCGTGTTACTATTTCCTTTAGTTTATTTAGCTAATTTTTCTTACTTTTTAAAAACTCTGTATTGTTAGTGAAAGGCTGGTAAGTAAGCATTTCACAGTAAAGTCTACATCTGTTGTATTGCACATGTGACAAACAATTTGATTTGATTTAACACAATCCAAAATGTAATCCCTTGCATATTTAGTGTAGTCCAGGCAGCATGATGCTAAAACTACACCCACAGAGACTAGATGGTAGCCCTTCTCATCACGCCATAGCCTTTGCTATATCATAGCTTGAAGATGAAGGCTGCACTTCGCTCCACTATGCTGATGTTCTGCCGTTAGGTCAGATGTTCTACTGACCCCCAGGTTCACCAGGCAGCCAAACAATATCACTCATACGATGTCACCGAGATCAGGCATACCAGGACTAAGGCACAAACATGTTTCATGACAATCAACAAATCAACAGCTTTTTTGTGATCATTTTTTCAAAAGACAAAAAAAGCATGCTGGGAAAAAGAGTACTTCACAACAATGTACCATGTGCCAACTGGTTGCAATGCAGAGCTAGGTTATCTAATCCATCAACTGAGGTCCAGCAAAAGGCAGTGTGCTGTGCTCCCTCTGCCAACATAGACAGTCAACACCTGTGGTTACTCGTCAGCCCTCCTCGTCAAACAAACCATCTCACTCTGTTACCGTAGAGAGGATTGTAGGCAGGCGATGACACAGTAACCGTATGACAGGCAGGGGGATGAATGACCTGTTCTGTGCCTCTTCATCTCCCCCGGCCGCACCTCCTGGTCCTGCCCGTAACATCTACTGCTAAAAAGGTATCCAACCAACATCTGTGTGTCTCACAACTCCCCCAGAACAACCAAAATCCCACTCCTTCTCCTCCCTCGCCTGGTGTCTTCCCTCTCCTCTCCACCATTCAGATGAGACAAAGTATCTTACATAAGTAAGGAGGCTGAAGAGTGTTCTGTTAGCCTGAGAGGATTCCATCTAATTAAGAGTGACAAGAGCTTAAGCCTGGATCAGATTCTCTCTGTCTGTCTCCCCTCATCTTCACTCCCTCTCCCCTTCTCCCCCCCTCTCACTCCACTTGGTGTAGAATAATGAATGAAAAGGTCACACTTCTTTCTGTGGAACTGAAGAGCTCTAGAAGAAAAGCTGTAGAGAAGGAGAGGGCCTAGAGGCATGTAGGAGTGAATGAGTAGAGAACCCTCACTCCTCCTCTCCTCGTCCTTCCTCTCTCTTTACCATCTTCCAACCGCTCTTTACTGCTCTTTCTCTTTAGTCTTCCCCCTACTCAGGTTCTGACAAGAGGCAGAAATTCCCACTCTACAGGGTAACTCATTTCCTGGCCAGCCAGATAGGCCTACAGGTCTTCCAAACAAGTTGTGTTCTCATCTATAGATTTAGAATAATGAGGCAAGTCAAAAACCTACTGCTCGATCAATCAAAAAAGCCAACAAAAAACAAATGTTGATCTATTTTACACAGAAAGACACTATAGTTAGCTAAATGAAGAGATGAAGTGTCCTTCTTATACCAGGGGAACATCCCCAGAAAGGTTATATTACACTAAGTGAATGCAAACCCTAACAGACACATACAATTGAATACACCCTAACACACACACAATCTATCAAAGCTCTCCAATAGTGCTGAGCGATGTCTTTTAAACAACTAATTGACCTGTTGTTTTTTTCTGTGAGCTCAATGCACACATTGCACAGTTTCTCTAGAGATTAATCAGATCCAAGTCTGAACCGTGCGATGTAATGGGGGGTTGTAGTTTCCCACAGGCCAATAATCTACATAGTTCAGAGCATAAAACGTGGTAATTAACTACAATGACCATAATCCATTGATCATCATCTTGTCCGGTCTGTGTTTATTTTATGCCTGCTACAGGAGAAGAATGCACTATTGTGAGGGGATATAGAGAGCCGCCGTTGCATCACGAGGTATCATCTAAGTGATTGATAGTTGATAGTCAGCCGTCATTAAAGTATGTCTTGTTTACTTTGAATAACTACTCAAATATCTCTACAGAGATGAGATGACTTGGAATGAAATAATAAAGTCATCAAATAAGTGTAATATACACTAATATTTTATTAAAGTAAAGTGTTGTGAATAACTGATAAGCAGTAATGGACAGTCACTAAAATCACGGGACTTTTATTAATTGTTTTATTCTGTGTTGTTACAGCATTTCAACCCACATAATGCATAGTGCATTTAATATTGTTTAAAAAAATTATAAAAACCCTTGATTATTATTTATTTTAAATCGAACCGAAATCGAACAGACCTCAAAAAGCACTAATCACTCAGCACTACTCTCCAACCCTGTTCCTGGAGAGATACCCTCCTGTAGGTTTTCACTCCAACCCTGTTCCTGGAGAGCTACCCTCCTGTAGGTTCACACTCCAACCCTGTTCCTGGACAGCTACCCTCCTGTAGGTTCACACTCCAACCCTGTTCCTGGACAGCTACCCTCCTGTAGGTTCACACTCCAACCCTGTTCCTGGACAGCTACCCTCCTGTAGGCAGTGGCAAGTTGATACCGTGAGAAAGGGGCTTTGAAAGAAAGATGAGGGTGGTGATAGGGCTAGGTTACTGCTGTACGCCAACTCACCTTCCCCTATGCTCACTACCAGCTTCTTAGTGTAAACACAGAGTCAAATCAAACAGAAACGGAGCTATACGTCAGCGTTCCTACTCTCGCTTCAGAACAACTGTGATTAGGAAGACAAAGGAGGAAGGATTTTCCCTACTACAATTTGATCACAAGTTAATTCATCCACTCCATCCTGTGTCCCTGACTGTCAATCCATCACATTTCACTCCACATCCCCTTATCAATCCATCTTGTTGGAGACACCTGCCTTAAACTAACCCTACATGGACACAGCGACAGACTAACCCTACATGGACACAGCGACAGACTAACCCTACATGGACACAGCGACAGACTAACCCTACATGGACACAGCGACAGACTAACCCTACATGGACACAGCGACAGACTAACCCTACATGGACACAGCGACAGACTAACCCTACATGGACACAGCGACAGACTAACCCTACATGGACACAGCGACAGACTAACCCTACATGGACACAGCGACAGACTAACCCTACATGGACACAGCGACAGACTAACCCTACATGGACACAGCGACAGACTAACCCTACGGCCACAGCGACAGACTAACCCTACGGCCACAGCGACAGACTAACCCTACGGCCACAGTGACAGACTAACCCTACGGCCACAGTGACAGACTAACCCTATGGACACAGTGCAACAACAGTGCTGTTAATTTGACTAAACTTTCTAACCCATTGGCAAACCACATTTAGGCTATGTTACCACCAAACAAACAAAGAGAACTCAGTAACCTAGCCCACAGAGAACTCAGTAACCTAGCCCACAGTGAACCAAACACACAGATGCAATCTGTCACATACACGGTGTTGGGTCCAGGTCCATTATAGGACCAAGCAGGCCGGGGTTCAAATGCATAGAGTATTTAAATATTTGTATTTAAAAATAAAAATGTGTCTGTGTATTTGAGTTTTTTCAAATACATGCCCAAACATCAACTTTATTTACAAATACATTCTAATATTCAAATACTTGTATTTTCAAAGAGAAAATATCTAAATACTTACAAAATGTCTATGAAATAAGGCCTTATTGAAATAGCCTAAATGGTATTTAAACCCTGGTCTGTTTACAGTAGTGCATTCATCATAAGGTAGCTAGGTGAGAGAACAACATACTACAGGTGTTGTTTCCTGGTCCAGGTCAGTCAATATCTCTGTAAATCAGGCTGCTACCTGTCAATATAAACAGGTTGAGTGGCTGAATCACAGTCTGGGGAATCTGTTTCTCCCTCTTTCTCAAGCAAACAAAGAGAAAATCAGTGGCCTATCACACAGAGAACCAAACACACAGCTGCAAATTGTCTCCCGCACACCCTCTCTCACAAAAAGACAGGCTAGACTTGACAGACTGCACATACTATTATAGGTGTAGTTACCGGGTCCTGGATGGCCATTATCGTTGTAGATCAGGCTGCTACCTGTCAATATCAACAGGTTGACTGGCTGCATTAGTTTGTCTCTCTCCCTCAAGCTAATAAGAGGCAATAGGTACAATCAGAGTATTGTGCATTCACAGGGTCTGATCTGAACATGGTCAACACACGCCTACTTTAACACACGCCTACTGAGTAGCCATAGGGAGGAGGAGCACCAGGATCAAAGAGGAGCAATCAGCTCAAATATGGAAAGGAGAGATGAGCTCAAACAAGACCTGTTGAGAGGTCAATGGAAAGGAGAGATGAGCTCAAACAAGACCTGTTGAGAGATCAATGGAAAGGAGAGATGAGCTCAAACAAGACCCGTTGAGAGGTCAATGGAAAGGAGAGATGAGCTCAAACAAGACCCGTTGAGAGGTCAATGGAAAGGAGAGATGAGCTCAAACAAGACTCGTTGAGAGGTCAATGGAAAGGAGAGATGAGATCAAACAAGACCTGTTGAGAGGTCAATGGAAAGGAGAGATGAGATCAAACAAGACCTGTTGAGAGGTCAATGGAAAGGAGAGATGAGATCAAACAAGACCTGTTGAGAGGTCAATGGAAAGGAGAGATGAGATCAAATAAGACATTGTGAGAGGTCAATGGAAAGGAGAGATCAGATCAAATAAGACATTGTGAGAGGTCAATGGAAAGGAGAGATCAGATCAAATAAGACAATGTGAGAGGTCAATGGAAACACCACACGAATGCAATAGAGTTCAAGAGATGGCCATGAGTTTTTGGAACACTACAGGAATCGAGCTTGGCGATACGGACACAAATACATATCGCAATAAATTGCCCTGAATTGATGAGATAAACCTATTATTCTATTTATCGTTATGACATAAAAATTTAAAAAATGATATACTAGTTTGATGGTTGTAGCCATCAATTGTCCCATTAACAATCACCCATATTAGTAAACTTACTTCATTTCAAACTTCAAATGTTTCTAGTATAGGCTTGTAATGAACAATATCAGCAAAATGCCTGCGGTAAGTGATCGGTGTTGATCATTTTTGGTTTACCGTCCCAGCTCTATACTGGAATGTTTTGTACTAAAAGATTCAAATATTATTATCTGACATTGTCCAGACGTTCCAGGTAGAGAGAAGGAGTGTGCAGAGAATATTTCAATAATAGCTAGCCAGGCTAAGATGCTATGCTTTCATAGTGACTCAGCGAAACATAGAAGCCGTGCCAATGAACAAACAAAGACTGCTCTTTGCACTGACAGAGGGCTGCTGGGGACTGTCACTGTTACTTGTGGGTAAGTCTGCAGTCAAGAGAGAAGAGACAGAGATTGGAAAATTCCTACAAATCGCATGACTTCCGCTTGTTTCCACCCAGAACAATGCTAGATGCTAGAGGTCGACCGATTATGATTTTTCAACGCCGATACCGATTATTGGGGGACCAAAAAAGCCGATACCGATTAAATCGACCTATTTTTAAAATTTATAATAATGACAATTACAACAATACTGAATTAACACTTATTTTAACTTAATATAACACATCAAAAAAATGAATTTAGCCTCAAATAAATAATGAAACATGTTCAATTTGGTTTAAATAATGCAAAAACAAAGTGTTGGAGAAGAAAGTAATATGTGCCAATATGCAATATGTGCCATGTAAAAATGTGTGCCATGTAAAAAAGCTAACGTTTAAGTTTCTTGCTCAGAACATGAGAACATATGAAAGTTGGTGGTTCCTTTTAACATGAGACTTCAATATTCCAAGGTAAGAGGTTTTGGGTTGTAGTTAATATAGTATTTATTGGACTATTTCTCTCGATACCATTTGTATTTCATTAACCTTTGACTATTGGATATTCTTAGGCACTATAGTATTGCCAGTGTAACAGTATAGCTTCTGTCCCTCTCCTCGCTCCTACCTGGGCTCGAACCAGGAACACATAGAAAACAGCCACACTCGAAGCATCGTTAACCATCGCTCCACAAAAGCCGCGGGGGGAATAACTACTCCAAATCTAAAAGCGAGTGACGTTTGAAACGGTATTAGCGCACACCCAGCTAACTAGCTAGCCATTTCACATGGGTTACACCAGCCATCAGGCTGATAGGCTTGAAGTTATAAACAGCGCTGTGCTTGCGAAGAGCTGCTGGCAAAACGCACTAAAGTGCTGTTTGAATTAATGATTACAGGCCTGCTGCTGCTCAGTCAGACTGCTCTATCAAATCAGACTTAATTATAACATGATAACACACAGAAATATGAGCAGAATCCGGAAACTATCATTTCGAAAACAAAACGTTTATTATTTCAGTGAAATACAGAATCGTTCTGTATTTTATCTAACAGGTGGCATCCCTAAGTCTAAATATTCTTGTTACATTGCACAACCTTCAATGTTGTCATAATTACGTAAAATTCTGGCAAATTAGTTCGCAATGAGCCAGGCAGCCCAAACTGTTGCATATACCCTGACTCCGCGTGCAATGAACACAAGAGAAATGACTAGGCAAGTCAGTTAACCCACCGTTCCTAGGTCGTCATTGAAAATAAGAATGTGTTCTTAACTGACTTGCCTAGTTAAATAAAGGTATAAAAAAATATATTTTAAAAATATCGGAAATCGGAGACCAAAAATACAGATTTCCGATTGTTATGAAAACTTGAAATCGGCCCTAATTAATCGGCCATTCCAATTAAATCGGTCGAACTCTACTAGATGTTATTGTTAAAAAAAACACAATAGCATGGGCGTTATAACATTTACCGTCACATCAGTGTGAATAATGCTGTGAGCCAGCTGATGGGTGTGCCAGGTAAGCAGGCACACAAGGAAGATTGTAGCCTAACTCTTCAGCCTATGAAAGAGCTCACCTTGCAGGTCATTCTTAAGGATTTGCAAAGAAAAAAACATTTCATCCAACATTTTCTACATAGCAAAACACTCCTATAAACAACACAGGGGCACAAAGAGAAACTGTTGAAAATGACTAGAATCATTCATGTTCTGACCTTGCAATACAGAGGCAGGGACTCAGGTGCCCTTAAGAAAGGCCTTATTATGTCCTTCTACAATGTGTTCAGAGGGGCCATTGTTGAACAAGACAACAGCGATTAAGATACGCAACCTGACAAGGGTTTCAGAAAAAGCCTACCCATTACCTACTGTAGGAAGTCGTTGGCTTCAGCCTACCCATTCCCTACTGTAGGAAGTCGTTGGCTTCAGCCTACCCATTACCTACTGTAGGAAGTCGTTGGCTTCAGCCTACCCATTACCTACTGTAGGAAGTTGTTGGCTTCAGCCTACCCATTACCTACTGTAGGAAGTTGTTGGCTTCAGCCTACCCATTCCCTACTGTAGGAAGTCGTTGGCTTCAGCCTACCCATTACCTACTGTAGGAAGTCGTTGGCTTCAGCCTACCCATTACCTACTGTAGGAAGTTGTTGGCTTCAGCCTACCCATTACCTACTGTAGGAAGTCGTTGGCTTCAGCCTACCCATTCCCTACTGTAGGAAGTCGTTGGCTTCAGCCTACCCATTACCTACTGTAGGAAGTCGTTGGCTTCAGCCTACCCATTACCTACTGTAGGAAGTCGTTGGCTTCAGCCTACCCATTACCTACTGTAGGAAGTCGTTGGCTTCAGCCTACCCATTACCTACTGTAGGAAGTCGTTGGCTTCAGCCTACCCATTACCTACTGTAGGAAGTCGTTGGCTTCAGCCTACCCATTACCTACTGTAGGAAGTCGTTGGCTTCAGCCTACCCATTCCCTACTGTAGGAAGTCGTTGGCTTCAGCCTACCCATTCCCTACTGTAGGAAGTCGTTGGCTTCAGCCTACCCATTCCCTACTGTAGGAAGTCGTTGGCTTCAGCCTACCCATTCCCTACTGTAGGAAGTCGCTGGCTTCAGCCTACCCATTCCCTACTGTAGGAAGTCGTTGGCTTCAGCCTACCCATTCCCTACTGTAGGAAGTCGTTGGCTTCAGCCTACCCATTCCCTACTGTAGGAAGTCGTTGGCTTCAGCCTACGCATTCCCTACTGTAGGAAGTCGTTGGCTTCAGCCTACCCATTCCCTACTGTAGGAAGTCGTTGGCTTCAGCCTACCCATTACCTACTGTAGGAAGTCGTTGGCTTCAGCCTACCCATTCCGTACTGTAGGAAGTCGTTGGCTTCAGCCTACCCATTACCTACTGTAGGAAGTCGTTGGCTTCAGCCTACCCATTACCTACTGTAGGAAGTCATTGGCTTCAGCCTACCCATTCCCTACTGTAGGAAGTCATTGGCTTCAGCCTACCCATTACCTACTGTAGGAAGTCGTTGGCTTCAGCCTACCCATTACCTACTGTAGGAAGTCGTTGGCTTCAGCCTACCCATTACCTACTGTAGGAAGGCGTTGGCTTCAGCCTACCCATTACCTACTGTAGGAAGTCGTTGGCTTCAGCCTACCCATTCCGTACTGTAGGAAGTCGTTGGCTTCAGCCTACCCATTACCTACTGTAGGAAGTCGTTGGCTTCAGCCTACCCATTCCTACTGTAGGAAGTCGTTGGCTTCAGCCTACCCATTACCTACTGTAGGAAGTCATTGGCTTCAGCCTACCCATTCCCTACTGTAGGAAGTCAGCCTTTACCTACTGTAGGAAGTCTTCAGCCTACCCATTACCTACTGTAGGAAGTCGTTGGCTTCAGCCTACCCATTACCTACTGTAGGAAGGCGTTGGCTTCAGCCTACCCATTCCCTACTGTAGGAAGTTGTTGGCTTCAGCCTACCCATTCCGTACTGTAGGAAGTTGTTGGCTTCAGCCTACCCATTACCTACTGTAGGAAGTCGTTGGCTTCAGCCTACCCATTCCCTACTGTAGGAAGTCGTTGGCTTCAGCCTACCCATTACCTACTGTAGGAAGTCGTTGGCTTCAGCCTACCCATTCCCTACTGTAGGAAGTCGTTGGCTTCAGCCTACCCATTCCCTACTGTAGGAAGTCGCTGGCTTCAGCCTACCCATTCCCTACTGTAGGAAGTCGTTGGCTTCAGCCTACCCATTACCTACTGTAGGAAGTCGTTGGCTTCAGCCTACCCATTACCTACTGTAGGAAGTCATTGGCTTCAGCCTACCCATTACCTACTGTAGGAAGTCATTGGCTTCAGCCTACCCATTACCTACTGTAGGAAGTCGTTGGCTTCAGCCTACCCATTACCTACTGTAGGAAGTCGTTGGCTTCAGCCTACCCATTACCTACTGTAGGAAGTCATTGGCTTCAGCCTACCCATTACCTACTGTAGGAAGTCATTGGCTTCAGCCTACCCATTACCTACTGTAGGAAGTCGTTGGCTTCAGCCTACCCATTCCCTACTGTAGGAAGTTGTTGGCTTCAGCCTACCCATTCCCTACTGTAGGAAGTCGCTGGCTTCAGCCTACCCATTCCCTACTGTAGGAAGTCGTTGGCTTCAGCCTACCCATTACCTACTGTAGGAAGTCGCTGGCTTCAGCCTACCCATTACCTACTGTAGGAAGTCGCTGGCTTCAGCCTACCCATTACCTACTGTAGGAAGTCGCTGGCTTCAGCCTACCCATTACCTACTGTAGAAAGTCGCTGAAGTAGTTGAGCGGCCTTTCAGGTTATGTTGATATAGGCCTCGTTTTACTGTGGATATAGATACCTTTGTACCTGTTTCCTCCAGCATCTTCACAAGGTCCTTTGCTGTTGTTCTGGGATTGATTTCCACTTTTCACACCAAAGTACATTCATCTCTAGAGGACAGAACGCATCTCCTTCCTGAGCGGTATGACAGCTACGTGGTCCCATGGTGTTAATACTTGTGTACTATTGTTTGTACACAAGTCAACTTAGTGTATGTAAACTTCTGACCCACTGGAATTGTGATACAGTGAATTATAAGTGAAATAATCTGTCTGTAAACAATTGTTGGAAAAATGACTTGTGTCATGCACAAAAACTACAGTTTGTTAACAAGAAATTTGTGGAGTGGTTGAAAAACAAGTTTTAATGACTCCAGCTAAAGTGTATGTAAACTTCCCACTTCAACTGTAGGCATTCGGTATAAACATGCAATCTAACCATGTGTAGAACAGAAACAGGTGATGACAAATGTTGATCTGTGGTGCAAATGATCACCGTCTGCTTGAGGGAGCATGAAAATAGTGTGCTGCTGAATCTAGTTAGGTTAATAATAGAACGTGGGCTATCTTGGACACTGGGCAGGGTCTGCTGGTCCAGTGTATAGACTCAATGCCTGAGGGCCAGATAAATGATTAGACCACAGGCTATTACCGTCCTTCTCTCACCCTGGGATTTACTGGCAGGGGGAGGGTTGGGCGGCAGGAGAAAAGAAAGAAAGGCAAATTGGGCCTCTATTACCAGAATGCTAACAAAATTTGCACAAACTAATAGCGAAATCACAGACGCTGTTAGCTAAATGTTAACGAACGAACGAAAACAAACTACTTGCAAAGACAGGCAAATCCAGCTCATAATGCTATACAAGCATAGCCAGTAGCTACCGAATGTAATTTACAAGCAAGAGTGAATGAGAGAAATTGTGCAAATTAACAAAGTTGTGATGAAGGCTTTTCTGAAGGAAGAGCAGCGTGTTTTCGGGTGGCTCCAGAGTGGCGCAGCGGTACTGCATCTCAGTGCAAGAGGCGACACTACAGTCCCTGGTTCGAATCCCAGCTGAATCACATCTGGCCGTGATTGTGAGTCCCATAGGGAGGCGCACAATTGGCCCAGCGTCGGTCGGGTTTGGCCACCATGGTAAATAAGAATTTGTTCTTAACTGACTTGCCTGGTTAAATAAAGTTTAAAAAACAGAGGAGAGGGGAAGAAGAACAGAGGAGGGAGAAAAAACAAGTCGGAAGCACAGGGAAAAATGGCAATGTACAGATAACTCACCCAGAACTTTTTGATTTCTGGCAGAAAGACATTATAAGATATCAGATGGCAAACATTTAATAGTGAATTGTAGTGTAAATTCATCTCATGTGCGCTGCAGAAGAGAGACTCTGATAGATATAGAACACATTGGACCTGCTTCCTCCCGTTGTGTTATTTACAAGCAAACACATGACTGGCTCAACTGTTCTGGGGAACTACGGTAAGCTTCATAATGTAAAATAATGTGACAGCTGAAATGAAGAACGCAATTGGCTTTATCTCCTAATGTACTGCACAAGTTGACTGCAGGTATTAACTTAAAAAGTAGCTACAAACATTAAATTGTTTTGAAAACTTCACGTGGCAATTATCAAATACCCTGGTATAAAGTACAGTGCATTCGGAAATACACCGTAGGGTTGGTGCCAGGTTTCCTCCAGACATGATGCTTGGCATTTAGTTCAAATAGTTCAATCTTAAGTTTCATCATGAACTAAGAGTCCTTTAGGTGCTGCCATGTGCCTTTTACTGAGCAGTGGCTTCCGTCTGGCCACTCTACCATAAAAGCCTGATTGGTGGAATGCTGCAGAGATGGTTGTCCTTCTGGAAGGTTCTCCCATCTCTACAGAAGAACTCTGGAGCTCTGTCAGAGTGACAACTGGGTTCTTGGTCACCTCCCTGGCCACTGTGTTCTTGGGGACCTTCAAAACTGCAGACATTTTTGGTACCCTTCCCCAGATCTGTGCCAAGATGCTATCCTTTCTCAAAGCTCTACGGACAATTCCTTCGACCTCATGGCTTGGTTTTTGCTCTGACATACACTGTCAACTGTGGGACTCTATAGAGACCGGTTTATGCCTTTACAAATCATGTCCAATCAATATAATTTATCACAGGTGGACTCCAATCAAGGTGTAGAAACATCTCAAGGCTGATCAATGGAGACAGGTCGCACCAGAGGTCAATTTCGAGTCTCATTGCAAAGGGTCTGAATACTTATGTAAATAAGGGAAGGTTTAAATGTTTTATACATTTGCAAAATGTTCTAAAAAACTGTTTTTGCTTTGTCCTTACGGGGTATTGTGTGTCCATTGATGAGGATTTTAATTTAAATTTAATCCATTTTATAATAAGGCTGTAACATAACGTGGAAAAAGTCAAAGTCAAGAACGCACTGTATATACGGTATCCCACCAAAGCCTAACACAAGTTCTAGGTGCCGCTGTCTGGAACAGGGGTCTGGAACAGAGGTGGGTTTATTAAAAGGCCACAGTGAGTGACAGCAGTCAGGCTGGGAAAGAGAAAGACAGGACTGGTAATAGAGACATGTCAGTCCACAAGGGAGTGGCAGAAAAAGAACAGAGAGCGAGGGGAGGGATACTGTGATTAGACAGGTGGTAAGGGGTGGATTGAAGGATTGTGAGAGTGAGGATAAAGCTGTACAATTTAAGCTCTAAAGGCATGGAGTTACAGGGAGAGAAGATGGACAGAGAGATGTGGTGAGCGCAAGAGAGACAGTGAGAGCGAAAGAATATGGTGGGCCTGGGGAGGTGAGAGAAAAATAGAACGAGGACAGCGAGAGAGCGAGGACAGACAGAAGAGCAAAGAGAGCGAGGACAGACAGAAGAGCAAAGAGAGCGAGGACAGAGAACAGAGCAAAGAGAGCGAGGACAGACAACAGAGCAAAGAGAGCGAGGACAGACAACAGAGCAAAGAGAGCGAGGACAGACAACAGAGCAAAGAGAGCGAGGACAGACAACAGAGCAAAGAGAGCGAGGACAGACAACAGAGCAAAGAGAGCGAGGACAGACAACAGAGCAAAGAGAGCGAGGACAGACAACAGAGCAAAGAGAGCGAGGACAGACAACAGAGCAAAGAGAGCGAGGACAGACAACAGAGCAAAGAGAGCGAGGACAGACAGAGCAAAGAGAGCGAGGACAGACAGAGCAAAAACAGGGAGGGGGCTTGGGCAATGGCTGTACCAGTCCGCCTCCCGTTTCACTTTGCCACCACACCCCTCTCCCTCCCTTTGACAGGCAAACATAAAGAGCAAACACACTAACTCCACACCTATTCCCAACAACACGGATACAGCCCCCTCCCTGCCCGGCATCCTATCTGGACTGAATAACTTCCCAGGGTCAAGGATGGTTGACTTTATTATAGGTGCCTAGCCGCCTACTATTTTGCTTTTGTAACCATCCAATGACGCTGTGTTAACTTATCACCAAGGCAACTTGCAGAGAGCAGATTTCATAACACTGCATCGAAGAATAAACACAGGTGGTAGCCTAGCATACTCAACTGAACAACTTGAGTTACAGTGGGCATTGACACGGCCTAGTTCATTTTAAGGATACCGTTCTCATCCTAAACAAGTAAAACATGTTTCTGACGTTAAACAGAAACAAAGTTTCTGTCTGAAATGCTCTGGCATTACTCACAATATTTTGCAGTGGAAATTAACTAAACCACTTTTTATGATGTCTGTGAGATGAGGGCACTTGGTCTAATTTTTCAGGACCAGTGATTATCTTAGACACCCACTGTAGGCTATGGCTGTTAATACCTGTTTCATAACTATTTAATTATATTGCGTAAACTCATCACCAAGGCAACATGCACTGACAAGATTTCATAATACTGTCTCTCTTTACATCAGAGAACAAACACCCTGACTAACCTGGTACATGACCCTCTCAGAAACACCAGGTAGCTTAGTCTACTCAACTGAATCAACTTCAGTAACAGATGGCATGCATACTAGGGAAGGTCATTTCTGGGACATAATATTCTTATCCTCCTCCACTAAAGAAAATGAAGTTTCCCACACAAAGTAGTGCATATGTGTGTGTGTTCGCAGTGTTTCCCCTACATGCATTTAGCGGATGGTAAAATGTTTTCAGTTTAAACTTCAAAACGACTAAAACTAGATATAAATTATGTAAAAATATAATTGAACAATATATTTTAAATAAGATTGTCTTTGAGAACCAACAACACAAAAATTGTTAAACTAGACATTCAGGGAGAACCTAAAAATGTAACAAAAAAAATGGCATGGCATGGGACCCATTGATTTTGTTATAATGTTTAAGTCACTCAGATAGCATAGGGACATGACATAAGCCATGGCAAAATGGCTTATGTAGGATGTGTAGGAAATTAGATTTATAACAGAAACATGTTGTCTCTGCAGCCAATAGGACGGCTGTGGTTAAAAACGTTGTGGGATAGGCTAATCAAAGTTCAAAAAGGTCAATATGAACTCTTGTCCATCGTTTATAGGCCCAGTTATTAACACAGGTCTAGTTTATATGACGTTATTAAATCAATGTAAATGGTGCACACACCAACACGTACATCTAGCTATTGCCAAACTGGTCATTGGAAGTGTTGCAAATGTGCAGGCCTAATTATAAACACAGTTTAGCTAAGTACACAGTCTAAATGCATCACAAAAGTATTTATATACATTGTCAAGGCAATTTTGAAGCTACAGCACTTAGCCTAGTCTGCAGTTGCCTTACTGTGCACGCCACGCTAGTTGAACATTTTTCTGTTGTAGTAATGGGTGGTCCTCTTTGACCCCAGAGGCTCTCTCTCTGAGAAAGAATAGCATGTCTGTCGATAATGATAAACTTCAGGTTGCTCTCACACACACACACTCTCTCTGATTGTAGGCTGTCTGACTGTGAATGACTTGATACACCCATGCAGCCCCATTCAAATGACTATGTAAGTATGTGTAGGCTAATTGTTCGTGTTTGTTTACGTGGCTGGTTGCATTGCCTTGCTGGATTCTGAATTTATATCAGTCAATTGGCAAACACCTCCTGAATTAAATTCAGTCAACATCCCCTGAATTAGATTCAGTCAACTTTATGAACCTGTCAGAAACAAAAACACAATGCTCGATAACAACGACACCGTGAACACTGAATGCAACAAGGCTTAGCCAAAGCTACACCCTCGTGGTTAGTGTGTGTTGCGCTATCTAGGTCATTGCTCTACCTACTATTGCATTGACACGTTTTATTGATCAGCAAAATTCAACATGTTGTTTAGTTGCTTGCAAATAGATTTGTTTAAAATTGTAAGAAGAACAAAAGTATTCGTGTATTTAAGGTAGTATCACCAGGGGGTTAGTAACATCGCCGTTCCGTGCTAGTGGAAAACGACAGCAATAAAGTGGGCCGGCCAGGGCAATATAACGCTAACTTTACTTTATATAACCGTCATAGATAGTTACGAGGATATGGTTGTTGGGATATGGCAAACTACATGTTCTTGTACCTAGATAGCCATTGTTGGTTTTGTTGTTCTTTGACATGAAGCTGCTGTATCCCTGAACCAGCTCAAAGTTCGCTGTGACAACAAACAACTAACGTTATCCTGTATGACAGCAATTTATACAAGGCAAGTAAACAGTATTTTTAGCGACACAACACCACGCTCACCTCTCGTGATCATGGAGCTCTCGACAGTAACATTATACTGTACTGTAGCTAGCTAACGTTACATTGTCTTTCCCTTGCGCCAGCTCCCCCCACTGTCCTTTTAGAACAAAACCATTGTCAACACATTGCTTTATATCTAAATACAACTCACTATTGGGTATATACTATGTTGTAAATATATGAATATAACATTCAGAAATCCGGAAACTTACCAGCCGCTCCTGTTTCTTCAGCATCTTCCGTAAAATCCACTGTCGCTTCTCTCTGACGGACGGTCACCGGTGAGATCAGCACGCTAGTCGCGTAGAAGGGGCGGGGATAAAGGGCTGTATTTGAATCATCGAAACAGTTCCTCTCCTCGTCCCCTTTTCTCGTTCATTGACATTAGGCAACTTCTCAGACGAAAACATCAAACAAAAAACATGTAACGTTAGGCTTCTCACATATGCTTTCGCATCTAGTTTGTGTTTTGAAAGTGAAATCTAGAACCGGAAGTGACGCTTGTTTACGTGTCTATGCATCCTGCGGAGGGATATTATATTTTTTTAATCTTATTGGATTTTACAGGAAATGCTACTTTCCTTCAACTGTCAGCTGAACCCACGGAATAAGCTAAATCTCGAGGCTCAATTTATATATTTTTTCAAATTGAGTCGTCTTAGCAAAATGCATGGGGATGACATATTAGAACCGATGAAGTTAGCTAGATGCTAACCAGATACGAAGCCAAACAGCACTACACCGCATCTCAACCATCTGGTAAACAATACCCTGCACTGTAATTTCATCAACGTCACGTGCATTCTGTGTTCCATTTGTATTGTAAGTATATCAAACTGTATGTACTATTCGGTTTTTATGCATTTTTTTTCTTTGTTTAGTTGACTGACATTCATGCGCATGTTATTGCACTGTCATCATCACAGTGTACCGTCCTTACATGATGAGGCAATGCATTTGATCCCATTTTCATGGCAGAGTAAGTAGCACTTAACTAGATAACTAGATATCAATTTGTAGCCAGTACTGTAACCACAGTTATTATTTACCTAGCTGTGCTATTTACATTCATACATACCGCTGTTGTTGTTATACATACACATGTTTTGCAATGTTATTGCGGGTATGTGACAAATAAAATTGGATTTGATAGCCCACCTTTGTGGTTGCTCTCTGTAACTGTGTAGCAAATCCATTTTTATTGTATGGGAAGGGTTTCCGGCTAGGTGTATTGTTTATTTTGAGCCGGGTAGTTTGGATACTGGAGGTTGATTGGCTAAAACAGCATTCAGCCGTGTGTATGAGAGACCATATACCACGGATATTACAAAACATTTATTTTTACTGTTCTAATTATGTTTGTAAGTATTTTATAATAGCAATAAGACACTTTGGGTGTTTGTGGAATATGACCAACATACCACAGCTAAGGGCTGTATCCAGGCACTCTGCTTTGCGTCTTGCATAAGAACAGCCCTTTGCAATGGTATATTGGCCATATACCACACCGCCTCGGGCCTTATTGCTTAATTATGCAATAGGTGGGAAATTAATTTAGGTTGTATTGGCTGATCTGAGAGCCATTCACAAACTGTTACGATCATTGAATCTGTTTTAGTTTTTCTTATTTTTGGCAAGTGTTTGATTGTTCATGTCTATGTCAACCCAGGTCCCTGGTCAGAGTGAAGCAGAACCATGGGGAATCAGCTGGCAGGGATCGCTCCTGCCCAGATCCTATCTGTCGACAGCTACTTCTCTGACATCCATGATCACGAGTACGACAAGAGCCTGGGCAGCACGCGCTTCTTTAAGGTGGCCCGCGCCAAGCACAGGGAAGGCCTGGTGGTGGTGAAGGTGTTTGCCATCCAGGACCCATCTCTACCTCTCACCAGCTACAAGCAGGAGCTGGAGGAGCTAAAGATCAGACTGCACTCGTGCCAGAACTGCCTGCCCTTCCAGAAGGCCTCCCTCACTGAGAAAGCAGCCATCCTCTTCCGCCAGTATGTCCGGGACAACTTGTATGATCGCATCAGCACGCGACCCTTCCTCAACAATGTGGAGAAGCGCTGGCTAGCCTTCCAGATCCTCACCGCCGTAGACCAGGCGCACAAATCGGGCGTGCGCCACGGTGACATTAAGACAGAAAACGTGATGGTGACCAGCTGGAACTGGGTGCTGCTCACAGACTTTGCTAGCTTCAAGCCCACCTATCTGCCTGAGGACAACCCAGCTGACTTTAATTACTTCTTTGACACGTCTCGACGGAGGACATGTTACATCGCCCCCGAGAGGTTTGTGGATGGGAGTATGTTCACCACAGAGAGCGACCAGAATACCCCTCTGGTGGACCTCACCAGCAACAGCCAGAGGAGCAGGGGAGAGCTCAAACAGGCAATGGATATTTTCTCAGCAGGTAACTTTCATAGCTGAAACATATTTTCTGTTTAGGGGCAATAGAGAGAGAGATAAGTGGATGCCATGGAGTAGTTGTATGATCGACATTGAGAGTGTTTAAACATCTAATGTACATTCCCCTTCCCTGGCTGTTATTTCATGTTTTAGGTTGTGTGATCGCAGAACTCTTCACAGAGGGAGTACCACTGTTTGATCTCTCCCAACTTCTGGCGTATCGCAAAGGACACTTCCAGACAGAGCATGTTCTCATGAAAATAGAAGACCATTACATCAGAGAACTAGTAAGTCTATATGTTTTATCTTCACGTGAAGATGTTCTTGTGAAATACTAAATTCATCCTGAGCACCAATTGTTAAGTGTACCGCTGTCTCCTGGTAACCACCAAAACCCTCTTTTCGCCTCCTAGGTGGCCCAGATGGTGCAGCGGGAGCCGGAGAAGCGTCTGACTGCGGAGGAGTACCTGAAGCAGCAGAGAGGTAACGCCTTCCCAGACATCTTCTATACCTTTCTGCAGCCCTACATGGCCCAGTTTGCCAAGGAGACCTTCCAGTCGGCAGACGAGCGTGTGCTGGTCATCCGCAAGGACCTGGATAACATCCTCCATAACCTCCGCGGGGGAGGGTCAGGTGGGTCGACGGAGAAGCCTGAGAAGGGGGACCAGGAGTCGAGTGTGGTGTCGACCAAGGAGGAGCAGGGTCTGGTGGTGCTGGTGTCTGTCATCACCTCCTGCCTCCAGACGCTGCGTTCGTGCGACTCCAAGCTGGCGGCTCTGGAGCTGGTGCTGCACCTGGCGGGCCGCCTCAGGGTGGAGACGCTGCTGGACCGCATCACGCCATACCTGCTGCACTTCTGCAGCGACCTGGCGCCACGGGTTAGGGCCCAGGCCGTACGCACCCTAGCCAAGGTGCTGGCGCTGGTGAAGGAGGTTCCCCGTAACGATGTCAACATCTACCCAGAGTACATCCTGCCAGGCATTGCCCACCTTGCGCAGGACGACGCCACCATCGTCAGGCTGGCATACGCAGGTCAGTTGGGCTGACAATGACCACGGGTCGCTCTAAATATGATTACACACTTAATTGTCCAAAGGTTGACAGTATTTATGTTTGTAATGCCTATCCATTCACCTCTCTCTTTTTCTCAGAGAACATAGCCCACCTGGCTGAGACAGCTTTGCGTTTTTTAGAGCTCGTTCAGGAGAATAACCTGAATATGGAGCACGACTTGAATGGGGAGGACACAGAGGAGACCCTCCACCCCAACGAGAACTACGACTCTGGTAATTTTAAGGCCTCCTCTCTCTCAAATATCAGATCGGAGGTAGAGGTTTATCACCGAAACATGGATACTGAATGCCCCACCGAACGCTCCCTTGGGAAAATTCTATTCTGTTCTGACTTCCTGTTCCTCCTGACAGAGCTGCAGGCGCTTCATGAGATGGTGCAGCAGAAGGTGGTTACGTTACTGAGCGACTCGGAGAACATCGTCAAGCAGTCTCTGATGGAGAATGGCATCACGCGGCTCTGCGTGTTCTTCGGCCGGCAGAAGGCCAACGACGTGCTCCTGTCCCACATGATCACTTTCCTGAACGACAAGAATGACTGGCACCTCCGGGGAGCCTTCTTCGACAGCATCGTGGGTAAGGGGCAGGACTGTGTCACTGACACGGTGCCCACACTTAGTCACTCAAATATGCTAATGGACAAGCTGGATGTGTACATGCAGGAAGTCTCCGAGATATAGAGATCCTAGAATGTATTGTCTCTTCAATGACCCGTCTTTCACTTTCCACTCTCTCCCTGCCTCCCCCTCCTCCCCACTTCCTCTTGGTCTCTGTCTTTTAATTTGATCTTTTACTCTCCCTCTTTCCATCTCTCTCTCTCTCCCTCTCTTTCAATCTCTCTCCCTCTCTTTCCATCTCTCTCCCTCTCTTTCCATCTCTCTCCCTCTCTTTCCATCTCTCTCCCTCCCTTTCCATCTCTCCTGCTCTTTCCATCTCTCTTGCTCTCTCCCTCTTTCAATCTCTCTCCCTCTCTTTCAATCTCTCTCCCTCTCTTTCAATCTCTCTCCCTCTCTTTCAATCTCTCTCCCTCTCTTTCCATCTCTCTCCCTCCCTTTCCATCTCTCTCCCTCCCTTTCCATCTCTCTCCTGCTCTTTCCATCTCTCTTGCTCTCTCCCTCTCTTTCCCTCTATCCCTCTCGTTCCATCTCTTTCCATCTCTTTCCTTCTCTCTCTCTCGTTCCATCTCTTTCCATCTCTCTCTCTCTCTCTCTCTCTTTCCATCTCTCCATTTCCTCCAGGTGTGGCGGCGTACGTGGGCTGGCAGAGCTCTTCCATCCTGAAGCCCCTCCTGCAGCAGGGTCTGAGTGATGCAGAGGAGTTTGTCATCTACAAGGCCCTCAACTCTCTCACCTGCATGTGCCAGCTGGGCCTGCTGCAGAAACCACACATCTACGAGTTTGTCAGTGACATCGGTGAGATTGGGTAGAGAGGAGCTTAGAGACGGCAGGAGAAGGATAATGTTGTTACTATGTATAAAAGGCACTTTTTGTAATGAACTTTTCCCCTTATTTTGAAAGCCCCATTCCTGTGCCACCCCAACCTGTGGATCCGCTACGGGGCGGTGGGCTTCATCACCGTGGTGGCCCAGCATCTCAACATAGCAGACGTCTACTGCAAACTGATGCCTCACCTCAACCCCTTCATCACCCAGCCCATCATACAGGTAAGACCTCCACACACGCTCACTTACCATCTTCACGTGTAACACATTGAAAGAATCTCCCAGACTCTTATTAAATGATGTTATGTGGTGCTATTCTATGGTGTGCTGTACTTTGCTATGCTTGGTTATGGTGGCTGTATTGTGCTATGTTATGGTGTGCTGTACTGTGCTATGCTATGTTATGGTGTACTATGCTAGGCTATGGCGTGCTGTACTTCGCTATGTTATGAGGTGCTATGTTATGGTGTGTTGTACTGTGCTATGTTATGGTGTGCTGTGCTTCGCTATGTTATGCTGTGCTATGCTAGGTTATGGTCTGCTGTGCTATGTTATGGTGTGCTGTGCTATGTTATGCTGTGCTATGCTAGGTTATGGTCTGCTGTGCTATGTTATGGTGTGCTGTGCTATGTTATGGTATGGTATGCTATGTTAGTGTATACTATGCTATGTTATACTGTCCTATGTTATGGTGTACTGTGCTATGCTATGGTGTGCTGTACTGTGCTATGTTATTGTGAACTGTGCTATATTATTATGTGATGTACTGTGCTATATTATTGTGTGATGTACTGTGCTATGATATGGTGTACTGTACTATGTTATGGTGTACTATGCTATGTTATGTTATGGTGTGCTATACTATGTTAGTGTATACTATGCTATGTTGTACTGTGCTATGTTATGGTGTGCTGTACTATGCTATGTTATGGTGTGCTATACTATGGTGTACTGTCCTATGTTATGGTGTACTGTACTATGTTATTGTGTACTGTGCTGTGTTATGGTGTACTGTGCTATGTTATGGTGTACTGTACTGTTATGGTGTGCTGTGCTTTGCTATGGTGTACTGTGCTATGATAAGGTGTACTATACTATGCTGTGTTATGGTATACTGTACTATGCTATGGTGTACTGTGCTATGTTATGGTGTACTGTACTAAGCTGTGTTATGGTATACTGTACTATGCTATGTTATGGTGTACTGTGCTATGTTATGTTATGGTGTGATACTGTGCTATGCTATGTTATGGTGTACTGTGCTATGCTATGTTATGGTGTACTGTACTATGCTGGGTTATGGTATACTGTACTATGCTATGTTATGGTGTACTGTACTATGCTATGTTATGGTGTACTGTGCTATGCTGTGTTATGGTATACTGTACTATGCTGTGTTATGGTGTACTGTGCTATGTTATGTTGTGATACTGTGCTATGTTAAATGAGGCTGTGTTTCCTCTCAGATTGATAAAGAGATAGTACTTCTGAGTGTGCTGAAGGAGCCAGTGAGCCGCTCCATCTTCGACTACTCCCTGCGCTCCAAAGACATCGCCAGCCTCTTCCGCCACCTGCTGCTGCGGCAGAAGAAGCGCAGCGGCTCACTCCCAGAATGCCCCATTCCGGAGGACCCCGCCATTGCCCAGCTGCTTAAGAAACTGCTCTCTCAGGTCAGAGGGCGAGGTGATGTCTCAACGTTACATGGATGGGAAATGTAATGTTTCCATATAATGCACAACGTTTGACCATTATTGTTATGATGATGATGATCACAACGATGGGGATAATTGTTTATTCTAGGGGATGACGGAGGCTGAAGAGGACAAGCTGCTAGCACTGAAGGACTTCATGCTCAAGTCCAACAAGGCCAAGGCCAACATGGGAGACCAGAGCCACCTGGGGGAGGCAGTCCAGAGCGGGGTCATTGACCTGGCCACGCTGGGTATCATGGGACGCCAGGTGGACCTGGTCAAACCTAAACAGGAGGCTGAGGACAAGAGAGGTAGGGACGCCACTGACACCTGGTGGTCAAAGTACACCCCTGTAATAGCAGAGGGGTACACAAACCCAAATGCTGCATTTACACAGACACCCCAATTCTGATCTTTTGCCCAATTATTGAAGAAAAAAAACACTTGTGTGTAGACACTGAAAAGATTGGATAGCTTGATTTATAGTTGTTATATTTTCCCCATGTTTGATATCAATGACCTGTAATTTCTGTTTGCAGACTTCATCGCCACAGCATCTGGTATATTGCTGGTGTGGTTTAGCCTGTAATGATGTGCATAACAAATAATCCCATACAGACATCATTTCCCCCAGATTACCCACATCGCCTCATTACATTTAATTCACTAGATGGGTTAAACTGCATCAGGACAAGCAGAGTTTTCACATTTTCTCATTACCTCTGTGGCTGTCTACACACGACAGAGCAGTACATGTTAGTGTTCAGTTCAAACCTTTATTTGGCTATTCCTGCGGCAGCACACAAACATCTTCTTTTCCCTGTAGTCAAATAAAATGTCCGACTGGTCTTGAGTTTTGTTAACATACCAGGCAGACTCCCCACTAGGGCAAATCACGTTTTGTTAAAAAGGCGTAAGTGCTCACTGGCAGTAGTGTAAACAATGGATCAAAGGTCCTTAGTCTGTTTAAGTAACACTATACCAGTTAAATCCCATATAGGGCTAGACTCCATGGTATTCAATAGAAAGTATTTATTCAAGGACATACTGAAAGATTGTGTTATGTATCTACGCCATAGGATAACAGGTACAGTACATTAACATCTAACCTGTTTGGTGTTTTGGAGTGTTTTTTCATAGGCACTGTTAGTAGCTTGTCTGACACAATTTACCGTGGGCTAAAAGTAACTGTGTGTTGCAGCTGGTATGTTTCAATCGCATGGAACTGTCCTTTTGGAGTGTTGGACTGCTGCTGGTGACTAATTTAACTACTCACTATAACATGTCCTGTGATTAGCATATCTCCCAGCTCCCAACTGCTTCACGTAGTCTGGTGGTCTTAAAACCTGTTGTATCTGCATTGGCCTTCAACTCCTTTTAATGTCTGCCGTCTCCCGTTAGTATTTTCATTAGATGTTTGAAACCGTAGTGCCTTCTCCATGGCTTACTGGAATAGCTGAAAATAGGGAGCCCCCTTCAACTGAATGGCTATTTAATCCAACAGTCCCCAAGCTTTTGACCTCCAGTGCTGAATGCTTCTTAACTAGTGTTTCTTAGCTTTTTCTGTATTTCTCTTTCTGTCTTCAGCCCGGAAACACACCAAACAGGACTCCAACATGAATGAAGAGTGGAAGAGCATGTTTGGCTCTCAGGAGTCAGCGGCTACGGCACCACAGCTCCCCACGGTACATAAGGGGTTAACCTATGATGTCTGCTAAGAATAAGCGGGGACGAGGGTTGAATGATCTATTGATTGATATACTAATTGATTTATTTTATAGCCTGGTCCAGTCTGGTAGTCTACCTTCTATCTCTGTGTACTCCACCAGGTGCCTGAAGGGGCGGGGACTCAGACCAGGAAGACCACAGGCTCCCTTGGTGTCCCTGTGGGGCAGTCTGCAGGTGCAGTCTCAACCTATCAGCGTCGTCTCAACACGTGCAAGGCGGAGCTTCAACATCTGGTGCAGCAGAAGAGAGAGCAGTGCAGCGCAGAGCGCATGGCCAAGCAGATGATGGAGAGCGCTGAATGGGAGAGTCGTCCGCCTCCGCCAGGTAAAGTAGTGCCATAAAGTAGTGCCATGTCCCTGTAAAAATAAAATAAAGTCAAACTATTGACTCCACAATGTATTCTTTTTTGGTCATTGTATTATTGAATATACCACTAGAGGTGTGTTTCTTGCCAATTTGGACTAAGCACAGCAGAAATGTCAACAAGCAGTAGGGTTAGTCAGGGCCCCTCCACATCCACATTGTGTTGTTGTTTTGCTCTGCAGGGTGGCACCCTAAGGGTCTTCTAGTGGCCCACCTCCATGAGCACAAGTCTGCTGTCAACCGTATCCGTGTGTCAGACGAGCACTCCATCTTCGCCACGGCCTCCAACGACGGCACCGTCAAGGTCTGGGACAGCCAGAAGATGGAGGGCAAAACCACTACCACCAGGTACGCCAACCAAATAGTAACCAATAACCAACCAGTTAACCAAGTAGTAACCAACAATCAACCAGTTAACCGAGTAGTAAACAACAACCAACCAGTTAACCTAGTAGCAACCAACCAGTTAACCAAGTAATAACCAATAACCAACCAGTTAACCAAGTAGTAAACAACAACCAACCAGTTAACCTAGTAGCAACCAACCAGTTAACCAAGTTGTAACCAATAACCAACCAGTTAACCAAGTGGTAACCAACAATCAACCAGTTAACCAAGTGGTAACCAAGTGGTAACCAACAATCAACCAGTTAACCAAGTAGTAAACAACAACCAACCAGTTAACCTAGTAGCAACCAACCAGTTAACCAAGTAGTAAACAACAACCAACCAGTTAACCTAGTAGCAACCAACCAGTTAACCTAGTAGTAAACAACAACCAACCAGTTAACCTAGTAGCAACCAACCAGTTAACCTAGTAGTAAACAACAACCAACCAGTTAACCTAGTAGCAACCAACCAGTTAACCAAGTAGTAAACAACAACCAACCAGTTAACCTAGTAGCAACCAACCAGTTAACCAAGTAGTAAACAACAACCAACCAGTTAACCTAGTAGCAACCAACCAGTTAACCAAGTAGTAACCAACCAGTTAACCTAGTAGCAACCAACCAGTTAACCAAGTAGTAAACAACAACCAACCAGCTCCAGTTTAGCTAAAGCTGGAATCTGTAGCGGTGAAACTGACACGTCCGCTCGCAGTATTACAACAACAAAGACGTTACTTCAAACATATTTTGCACATCATTGAACGTGCGACAGAACAGCAGATTATGTACTGTGATTTTTGTTCACCACGATGCAGGATGCTCCTCTGCCACATTTAAAAACAATAACAAACGTGTCTGCGGCCACCAGTGGTGCTGCTTCACCTTATGCAGATCACAGCTTTAAGGAGTGGCTCTGGGTTAGGCTTAGACTATCATTTGGGGTGGGTTAGACCATCATTGGGGTGGGTTAGACCATCATTGGGGTGGGTTAGACCATCATTTGGGGTGGGTTAGACCATCATTTGGGGTGGGTTAGACCATCATTTGGGGTGGGTTAGACCATCATTTGGGGTGGGTTAGACCATCATTTGGGGTGGGTTAGACCATCATTTGGGGTGGGTTAGACCATCATTTGGGGTGGGTTAGACCATCATTTGGGGTGGGTTAGACCATCATTTGGGGTGGGTTAGACCATCATTTTGGGTGGGTTAGACCATCATTTTGGGTGGGTTAGACCATCATTGAGGTGGGTTAGACCATCATTTTGGGTGGGTTAGACCATCATTGAGGTGGGTTAGGCTTAGACTATCATTTGGGGTGGGTTAGACCATCATTTGGGGTGAGTTAGACCATCATTTGGGGTTAGACCATCATTTGGGGTGGGTTAGACCATCATTTGGGGTGGGTTAGACCATCATTGGGGTGGGTTAGACCATCATTGGGGTGGGTTAGACTTAGACCATCATTGGGGTGGATTAGACCATCATTGGGGTGGGTTACACCATCATTGGGGTGGGTTAGACCATCATTGGGGTGGGTTAGACCATCATTGGGGTGGGTTAGACTTAGACCGTCATTGGGGTGAGTTAGGCTTAGACCATCATTTGTGTGAGTTAGGCTTAGACCATCATTTGTGTGGGTTAGACCATCATTTGTGTGGGTTAGACCATCATTGGGGTGGGTTAGACCATCATTGGGGTGGGTTAGACTTAGACCATCATTGAGGTGGGTTAGGGTTAGACCATCATTGGGGTGGGTTAGACCATCATTGGGGTGGGTTAGACTTAGATCATCATTGGGGTGGGTTAGACCATCATTGGGGTGGGTTAGACTTAGATCATCATTGGGGTGGGTTAGATCATCATTGGGTTGGGTTAGACCATCATTGGGGTGGGTTAGGCCATCATTGGGGTGGGTTAGGCCATCATTGGGGTGGGTTAGGCCATCATTGGGGTGGGTTAGGCCATCATTGGGGTGGGTTAGGCTATCATTGGGGTGGGTTAGACTATCATTGGGGTGGGTTAGACCATCATTGGGGTGGGTTAGACCATCATTGGGGTGGAAGCATATGGTGGAAGGGGTCGTATTTTAGAAGTGTTCTTACAAAGGATCTTGAGACTTTCTCTGCATGTGTAGAGTGATGGCAGTTCCAGATTGGTGTGTGTGTATAGATGGTAGGTCCAGATTGGTTTGTGTGTTTGTTTATTTATTTTTTTATTTTACCAGGCAAGTCCGTTAAGAACAAAATCTTATTTTCAATGATGGCCTAGGAACAGTGGGTTAGCTGCCTGTTCAGGGGCAGAATGACAGATTTGTACCTTGTCAGCTCGGGGATTTGATCTTGCAACCTTTCGGTTACTAGTCCAACGCTCAAAACACTAGGCTACGCTGAAACCAAACTATAGTTTTGCAAAGTGGTTTAGGACATCTACTTTGTGCATGACGCAAGTAATTTTTCAAACAATTGTTTACAGTCAGATTATTTCACTTAAAATTCACTGTATCACAATTCTAGTGGGTCAGAAGATTTAATGATTTAATGTTTCAACTAATTAATCTGGTTGTTATGTTCTTAACTTTTTTTATTCTAAACCAATTAGATATTTTGTTGACAGTTATGTTTAAGTTCCCACTAGTGGACAATGTCAAGCTGCAAAAAACCTTTGGTGTTAAGGTTAGCCTCCACATAAACACATTTTTCAGATATTTTTAGTTCCTCTCAGGTAATTTTACATCAAATATGATCACTTAAGAGATTCATGTGCTGATATGTGCACATGATAGTATATTTCATGAGCATTCATTATTATTTCCTGCCAATTTCAAATCAAATCTAATTTTATTTCTCACATATACATGGTTAGCAGATGTTAATGTGAGTGTAGCGAAATGCTTGTGCTTCTAGTTCCCGACAATGCAGTAATAACCAACAAGTAATCTAACCTAACAATTTCACAACAACTATCTTATATACACAAGTGTAAAGGGATGAGGAATATGTACATAAAAATATATGAATGAGTGATGGTACAGAATGGCATTTCACATGACTGGGAAGGGGTGGAGCCATGAGTGGCCTGGGAGGGCATAGGTCCACCTACTTGGGAGCCAGGCCCACCCATTGGGGAGACAGGTCCTGCCAATCGGAATTAGTTTTTCCCCACAAAAGGGATTTATTACAGACAGAAATACTCATCACTCAAGACATTTCAGCTTTTCATTCAGAATTCATTCAGGCTGTATCACAACAAAATGTGAAAAAAGTCAAGGGGTGTGAGTACTTTCTGAAGGCTGTATATGGAAGTGTATTAAAACCTGTTGCGATTCTAAGGGCAGTATTTTCATTTTTGGAAAAAAAACGTTCCCGTTTTAAACGGGATATTTTTTCAGGACAAGATGCTAGAATATGCATATAATTGACAGCTTTGGATAGAAAACACTCTAACGTTTCCAAAACTGTATAGATATTGTCTGTGAGTATAACAGAACTAATGTTGCAGGCGAAGGCCTGAGAAAAATCCAATCCGGAAGTGCCCCATATTTTGAAAGCGCTGCGTTCCAATGAGTCCCTATTGAGCTGTGAATGTGCAATCAACCAGCTTACGCTTTCTACGTATTCCCCAAGGTGTCTACAGCATTGTGACGTAGTTTTACGCATTTATGTTGAAGAAAAGCCGTAGGCGGCTACATTGCGTAACTGGTCACCTGATGACTCCCAGGGTGACTCGTGTAAAATACAGAGGTAGCCATTACTCCAATCGGTCCTACTGAAAAAATAATTGTCCAGACGGATATATTATCGAATAGATATTAGAAAAACACCTTGAGGATTGATTCTAAACAACGTTTGCCATGTTTCTGTCGATATTATGGAGCTAATTTTGAATATTTTTCGCCGTTTTCGTGACTGCAATTTCCGGGCGATTTCTCAGCCAAACGTGAAGAACAAACGGAGCTATTTCACCTACAAAAATAATCTTTTGGGAAAAAATGAACTTTGGCTCTCTACCTGGGAGTCTCGTGAGTGAAAACATCCGAAGCTCATCAAAGGTAAACAATTTAAATTGATTGCTTTTCTGATTTCCATGACCATGTTACCTGCTGCTAGCTGGACAAAATGCTATGCTAGGCTATCGATAAACTCTAGCTTTGGCTGTAAAGCATATTTTGAAAATCTGAGATGACAGGGTGATAAACAAAAGGCTAAGCTGTGTCTCAATATATTTCATTTGTGATTTTCATGAATAGCAATATTTTCTAGGGATATTTATGTCTGTTGCGTTATGCTAATTAGTTTCAGGCGATGATTACGCTCCGGCATGCGGGATGGGGAGTCTGTAGAGGCTCATCGGAGGAGGAACAGACACCTTTTCACTGATGTGCTCTACTTGTGTTGACCATCTTAGATTTCCTTGGAATGCACTTGGATAAGGGCGTCACTCTGGATAAGGGCGTCACTCTGGACAAGAGCGTCTGCTATAAATGACCAAAACGTTGATGGAAAAACTAATGAACAACAGGCCTCAATCCAACCTGTGTGAATGTTTTGATGCTGTCTTACAGGTCAGTGCTGACGTACTCCCGCATCGGGGGCCACGTGAAGACGTTGACCTTCTGTCAGGGGTCACACTACCTGGCTGCTGCCTCAGACAACGGTTCCATCCAGCTCCTGGCCATCGAGGCCAACAAGCCCCCCAAATCACCCAAAGTTAACCCCTTTCAGACCAGGTATGTACTATCCAACATGGGTTGATCAAGCATAAAGTTGGTTTTATTTACTGTAGTTGATATAATTATTATTTATTGGATTAGCAGGCTGCTCTCAGGCTTTTGGAGCTTCCGGCGCCGACAGAGATGGCCGCCTCGCTTCGCGTTCCTAGGAAACTATGCAGTTTTTTGTTTTTTTACGTGTTATTTCTTACATTAGTACCCCAGGTCATCTTAGGTTTCATTACATACAGTCGAGAAGAACTACTGAATATAAGATCAGCGTCAACTCACCATCAGTACGATCAAGAATATGTTTTTCGCGACGCGGATCCTGTGTTCTGCCTTACAAACAGGACAACGGAGTGGATTCCATGCAGCGACCCAAAAAAACGACTCCGAAAAAGAGGGAAACGAGACGGTCTTCTGGTCAGACTCCGGAGACGGGCACACCGTGCACCACTCCCTAGCATTCTTCTTGCCAATGTCCAGTCTCTTGACAACAAGGTTGATGAAATCCGAGCAAGGGTAGCATTCCAGAGGGACATCAGAGACTGTAACGTTCTATGCTTCACGGAAACATGGCTCACTGGAGTGACGCTATCCGAGGCGGTGCAGCCAACGAGTTTCTCCACGCATCGCGCCGACAGAAACAAACATCTTTCTGGTAAGAAGAGGGGCGGGGCGTATGCCTTATGACTAACGTGACATGGTGTGATGAAAGAAACATACAGGAACTCAAATCCTTCTGTTCACCTGATTTAGAATTCCTCACAATCAAATGTAGACCGCATTATCTACCAAGAGAATTCTCTTCGATTATAATCACAGCCGTATATATCCCCCAAGGAGACACATCGATGGCTCTGAACGAACTTTATTTAACTCTCTGCAAACTGGAAACGATTTATCCGGAGGCTGCATTCATTGTAGCTGGGGATTTTAACAAGGCTAATCTGAAAACAAGACTCCCTAAATTTTATCAGCATATCGATTGCGCAACCAGGGGTGGAAAGACCTTGGATCATTGTTACTCTAACTTCCGCGACGCATATAAGGCCCTGCCCCGCCCCCCTTTCGGAAAAGCTGACCACGACTCCATTTTGTTGATCCCTGCCTACAGACAGAAACTAAAACAAGAAGCTCCCACGCTGAGGTCTGTTCAACGCTGGTCTGACCAAGCTGACTCCACACTCCAAGACTGCTTCCATCACGTGGACTGGGAGATGTTTCGTATTGCGTCAGACAACAACGTTGACGAATACACTGATTCGGTGTGCGAGTTCATTAGAACGTGCGTTGAAGATGTCGTTCCCATAGCAACAATTAAAACATTCCCTAACTAGAAACCTTGGATTGATGGCAGCATTCGTGTGAAACTGAAAGCTCGAACCACTGCTTTTAATCAGGGCAAGGTGTCTGGTGACATGACTGAATACAAACAGTGCAGCTATTCCCTCCGCAAGGCTATTAAACAAGCTAAGCGTCAGTACAGAGACAAAGTAGAATCTCAATTTAACGGCTCAGACACAAGAGGCATGTGGCAGGGTCTACAGTCAATCACGGACTACAGGAAGAAATCCAGCCCAGTCACGGACCAGGATGTCTTGCTCCCAGGCAGACTAAATAACTTTTTTGCCCGCTTTGAGGACAATACAGTGCCACTGACACGGCCTGCAATGAAAACATGCGGTCTCTCCTTCACTGCAGCCGAGGTGAGTAAGACATTTAAACGTGTTAACCCTCGCAAGGCTGCAGGCCCAGACGGCATCCCCAGCCGCGCCCTCAGAGCATGCGCAGACCAGCTGGCCGGTGTGTTTACGGACATATTCAATCAATCCCTATACCAGTCTGCTGTTCCCACATGCTTCAAGAGGGCCACCATTGTTCCTGTTCCCAAGAAAGCTAAGGTAACTGAGCTAAACGACTACCGCCCGTAGCACTCACATCCGTCATCATGAAGTGCTTTGAGAGACTAGTCAAGGACCATATCACCTCCACCCTACCTGACACCCTAGACCCACTCCAATTTGCTTACCGCCCAAAAAGGTCCACAGACGATGCAATCTCAACCACACTGCACACTGCCCTAACCCATCTGGACAAGAGGAATACCTATGTGAGAATGCTGTTCATCGACTACAGCTCGGCATTCAACACCATAGTACCCTCCAAGCTCATCATCAAGCTCGAGACCCCGCCCTGTGCAATTGGGTACTGGACTTCCTGACGGGCCGCCCCCAGGTGGTGAGGGTAGGCAACAACATCTCCTCCCCGCTGATCCTCAACACTGGGGCCCCACAAGGGTGCGTTCTGAGCCCACTCCTGTACTCCCTTTTCACCCACGACTGCGTGGCCACGCACGCCTCCAACTCAATCATCAAGTTTGCGGACGACACAACAGTGGTAGGCTTGATTACCAACAATGACGAGACGGCCTACAGGGAGGAGGTGAGGGCCCTCGGAGTGTGGTGTCAGGAAAACAACCTCACACTCAACGTCAACAAAACTAAGGAGATGATTGTGGACTTCAGGAAACAGCAGAGGGAACACCCCCTATCCACATCGATGGAACAGTAGTGGAGAGGGTAGCAAGTTTTAAGTTCCTCGGCATACACATCACAGACAAACTGAATTGGTCCACTCACACAGACAGCATCGTGAAGAAGGCGCAGCAGCGCCTCTTCAACCTCAGGAGGCTGAAGAAATTCGGCTTGTCACCAAAAGCACTCACAAACTTCTACAGATGCACAATCGAGAGCATCCTGGCGGGCTGTATCACCGCCTGGTACGGCAACTGCTCCGCCCTCAACCGTAAGGCTCTCCAGAGGGTAGTGAGGTCTGCACAACGCATCACCGGGGGCATCACCGGAACTACCTGCCCTCCAGGACACCTACACCACCCGATGTTACAGGAAGGCCATAAAGATCATCAAGGACATCAACCACCCGAGCCACTGCCTGTTCACCCCGCTATCATCCAGAAGGCGAGGTCAGTACAGATGCATCAAAGCTGGGACCGAGAGACTGAAAAACAGCTTCTATCTCAAGGCCATCAGACTGTTAAACAGCCACCACTAACATTGAGTGGCTGCTGCCAACACACTGACACTGACTCAACTCCAGCCACTTTAATAATGGGAATTGATGGGAAATGATGTAAATATATCACTAGCCACTTTAAACAATGCTACCTTATATAATGTTTACATACCCTACATTATTCATCTCATATGCATACGTATATACTGTACTCTATATCATCGACTGCATCCTTATGTAATACATGTATCACTAGCCACTTTAACTATGCCACTTTGTTTACATACTCATCTCATATGTATATACTGTACTCGATATCAGCTACTGTATCTTGCCTATGCTGCTCTGTACCATCACTCATTCATATATCCTTATGTACATATTCTTTATCCCCTTACACTGTGTATAAGACAGTAGTTTTGGAATTGTTAGTTTACTTGTTGGCTATTACTGCACTGTCGGAACTAGAAGCACAAGCATTTCGCTACACTCGCATTAACATCTGCTAACCATGTGTATGTGACAAATAAAATTTGATTTGATTTCTATAACGCTTTTCTACCGAGGTACACAAAGCACTTTGAAGCTGGAGACTTATATTTCCCTCACTAACTTTAAACATCAGCCATCTGAGCAGCTAACCGATTGCTGCAGCTGTACATAGTCCATCTGTAAATAGCCCACCCAATCTACCTACCTCATCCCCATATTGTTTTTATTTACTTTTCTGCTCTTTTGCACACCAGTATCTCTACTTGAACATCATCATCTGCTCATTTATCACTCCAGTGTTAATCTGCTAAATTGTAATTATTTGCATACCTCCTCACGCCATTTACACACACTGTATATAGACTTTTTTTTTATTGTGTTATTGACTGTACCCTAGTTAATTCCATGTGTAACTCTGTTTTGTTGTTTGTGTCGCACTGCTATGCTTTATCTTGGCCAGGTCGCAGTTGTAAATGAGAACTTGTTCTCAACTAGCCTACCTGGTTAAATAAAGGTGAAATAAAATAATGAAAAATAAATTAACTTTACATAGTAGGGGGAAACTCACCTCATCCACCACCAATGGACTTGCAGTATCATGTAGTTATCATTATCATGCAGTAAATACTGCACTATCATGTAGTTATCATTATCATGCAGTAAATACTGCAGTATCATGTAGTTATCATTATCATGCAGTAAATACTGCAGTATCATTTTGATGCCACAATGTAATAATGAGTTACTCCACATTTTACTGTTATATCGACTGTCCTCTCAGGTTCCTGGACCAGAAGGATGACGGCTGCGTGGTGGACGTCCACCATTTTAATTCTGGAGCCCAGTCTGTGCTGGCCTACGCCACGGTGAACGGCTCCCTGGTGGGCTGGGACCTGCGCTCCAACTCCAATGCCTGGACCCTCCGCCACGACCTCCGCCTGGGCCTCATCACCTCCTTCACCGTGGACATGCACCAGTGCTGGCTCTGCCTGGGTGCGTGGGTGTTGGTGTGAGCACGTGGGTGGATGTGGGTCATGTGTGGTGCATGTTGTGTGTATGAAAATGTTTAATGAATTTCATCTGAAAACTGCAATGAAAACTTAAACAGAGTTGTGACTTATCTGACAGGCACTTATCAGGAGTCCACTGAATCCTATTCTGATTCGTCCACACACAGGTACAAGCAACGGCACTATGGCATGCTGGGACATGCGGTTCCAGCTCCCCATCTCAAACCACTCCCACCCTACCCGAGCACGAATCAGACGGCTGCTCATGCACCCGCTCTACCAATCCTCCGTCATTGCTGGTGAGACTCGATGTCATCATATTTTATTATCTTTATTAACAAAACCTTTCTTTGAGGGGCAAATCAAACTATTATTTGCGTGTTTTGTTGCTGTTTTGTAGCGGTCCAGGGCAACAATGAGGTATCCATGTGGGACATGGAGACTGGGGACAGGAAGTTCACGCTGTGGGCCAGCTCTGCTCCCCCTCTCTCAGAGATGCTGCCGTCCCCCCACAGTGTCCATGGGATCTACTGCAGCCCTGCAGACGGGAACCCCCTCCTCCTCACAGCCGGCTCCGACATGAGAATCAGGTATGTTTGCAATACTCTCGACTGGACTAACCATCCTTCTGATATATTTAAGCCAGTTCTGACCATGTATGTTTGCCGGATGACATTTAAGTTTGTGTTTGACAATTTGGCTTAGCCAAGAAGGGTGTTTGATGGCGTCAGCTTGTTTGTTTTGTCAGTCAAGTCTTATTTCTATACTGTGTTCTGTGTTATTACCAGGTTCTGGGACTTGGCTTACCCAGAGAGGTCCTACATCGTGGCAGGTGGAGCCAATGAACCGCTGCACTGTCCCTCAGTCCTCTACAGCCGCAAGATCATCGAGGGCACCGAGGTTGTACAGGTATGCCATGATAGGACGCTGGCAGTGTATTCCTCTAAGCCAGTGGTTCTTAACCTGGGTTCGATCGAACCCCAGGGGTTCGGTGAGTCAGTCTCAGGGGTTCGGCGGAGGTCAAGACACACATTCGACTAATATCATTCGTAATGACACGCCCCGCTTGGCCATCATTGGCTGCAGGTGATCACGCTACATCGCTTGGCCTATCTGTGCTGCAGGGAATTTGGTGCGCTCAGTAGTCGACTTGTGACTGTCTTGTGATTTCTTTCGTAATATTTTAATCCCTTCATACTTACGATGTCGAGCAAAAAAAGAAAGTGGTCGGAGGAATATGTACAATATGGATTCACATGTATAACGGAACGTGATGGAGTCAGCGTCCTAACTGCATGATTTGCAATGCCAAGTTGAGCAATTCTAGTCTAGCACCGGCAAAACTAAGAACACTTCCTTAAGCTGCATGGAGATGGAAAATACAAGAACACAACGCTCGCTGAATTCGATGAAAAGGCTACTCTGCCTGTTCTCGGCTTTGTACCCATCAACAAACCGATCCTCACAGCATCGTACGAAGTTGCTTACCTGATCGCAAAGCAGGGCAAACCACACACCATTGGTGAAACACTCATAAAACCAGCTGTGTTGAAGATGGCGAATATCATGCTGGGAAAAGAGGCTGAAGTTAAGTTATCCCAAATTCCTCTTTCAAATGACACCATCGGCGACAGAATAGAGGACATGAGCAAAGTAGTTGCAGATCTGATTTCAAGCCCGGCAAAATTCAGCCTTCAACTCGACGAGACCACAGATGTTTCCAATCTAAGCCAGCTTGCTGTATTCGTGCGCTATGTGAAAGACGACATGATAAAGGAAGATGTTTTATTTTGTAAGCCTCTTACAACAACAACTAAGGCAGGCGATGTGAAGAAACTTGTGGATGACTTCTTCAAAGACAACAATCTTTCATGGGATATGGTTTCTGCAGTTTGTTCGGACGGAGCTCCAGTCATGCTGGTAAGAAAGTCTGGTTTTGGTGCGCTAGTGAAAGCCGATGCATCATTGTTACGCATTGTATTCTGCACAGGCATGAGTTGGCAACAAAAAATTTGCCTCAAACTGGCAGAAGTATTAAAAATTGTAGTGGAATGCGTGAACTGTGTGCGAACTAGTGCTCTGAGGCACCGCATCTTCAGTGAGCTGTGTAAAGAAATGGGCTCTGAATTCGATGTACTTCTGTACCATTCTAACGTTCGGTGGTTATCCCGGGGACAGGTGCTGAATCTTGTTTTTGCCGTGCGTGTGGAATTAGCCCTGTTTTTGCAAGAGCACCAACATTGTCATGCAAATTCTGAGTTCATTCTCATTTTAGCGTACATGGCTGATATCTTCGCAGCTCTCAATCATCTCAATCAAAAGATGCAGGGCGGTGGAGCCAACATCATCGAAGCGAAGGAAAACCTGAAGGCTTTTCAAAAAAAGCTACCGTTATGGAAACGACGAACAGAGAACGATAACTTCGCAAACTTTCCCCTGCTGGACGACTGTGTAAGTAAGATCGAAGATGTATCTGGAATCGGAGACATTTCTGTACCAGCGGAACTGAAGCAAGCAATTGCCACGCACTTAGATGAGCTTGCAAAGTCTCTCAACGGATACTTCCCTACAAGAGAGTCATATCCAGCATGGGTGAGACAGCCGTTCACGTTTAGTGTTGAGACAACAGATGTCAATGATGAATACCTCGGTGAAATGATTGAAATTCAGCAGAGCCAGGTTCAACAGCAACTCTTCAGAACAACAACGCTTTCAACGTTTTGGTGTCAACAAATGGTAACGTACCCTGTTATTGCTAAGAAAGCTCTGGAGGTTTTCATACCGTTTGTTACAACATATCTTTGCGAGCAAATCCTTTTCAAGGCTGCTGGACATAAAAACGAAGAAAAGGAACAGACTTTGTTGTGAAAATGACATGAGAGACATGACATCATGAGACATGAGAGACATGACATCATGAGACATGAGAGGCACTTGCCAAGGTGAAGCCGCGCATTTCTGAACTGGTCTCTGAAAGGCAACAGCAGAAGTCACACTGATTTGCAGTAAATATTCATTATTATGTTTTGGTTTTTGTGTGAAAATCATGTTTTGATGATTTTGTTCTTTGAACACAGTGATGTTGATAAACGGTTCATGTTGTGCACCAGTAAAATATATACCTATGTATATTTTATTTTTCCAAGTAAGTAGGGTTCGGTGAATGCGCATATGAAACTGGTGGGGTTCAGTACCTCCAACAAGGTTAAGAACCACTGCTCTAAGCATCTGGTCCTACAATGAGGTGTTCAATACATCATTTCTGTCCCCGGGAGAGCAATTTATCTGCAGTGTTATAAACATGTATGAATAAGAAACCACAAGACCGGTAGAGATTGACCTACATTCCCTGTCCTGTCAGGAGATCCACAGCAAACAGAAGAGTGGAGCCACAGAGGACGCACCCCGCAGGGGCCCAGAGTCCCTCCCCGTGGGCCACCATGACATCATCACTGACATCGCCACTTTCCAGACCACACAGGGCTTCATCGTCACTTCGTCCAGAGACGGCATCGTCAAAGTCTGGAAATAAACTGCCCCTTTCAGGCCCTCGCACTCTCACTGACACACACTAGTCCTCAACATCTTCACCCCAGAGTTTTGATCTATGTTGTAGACTTTTGTACATAGTATATTTTAAAGCTAATTAATATAAGAGAAGCTTCTGGAAATCCTGTCGCAAAATACGAGTAGATGTTAACCATTTGTTTGTAATGACATTCACTGAAGTCACAATTATGCAATGCCTGATATCTGTTTATGTTAAACTGCTCAAGAAGTGTCAATAAAGTTTGGTATGATGAATGAACCCTTTATGAACTGCTATTATTAACTATAGTTTTTAGTGTTTATTTAGCACTATAGTCTTCTCTCAGTCTCAAATTTGTAACGTTAACAAACCAGGCCATGACCAGGACTGAAACCAACCCTTTGCATTAACAGTGTCCACATTCTCAAACCATAGCTGTTATCAATGATTGTCGCAAGTTTAATTTGTATATCAAAACACAACAGCATATCCATTCAGGGCAGGATTAATGCAGGGGCTTACTGGGGCTGAAGCCCCTGGACCCAGGCCCGTAGGGGACCCAATAGGCTGCAAAAATAAGGAAATATATACAGTATTATACAGTCTGTTATTACAGTGGGGCAAAAAAGTATTTAGTCAGCCACCAATTGTGCAAGTTCTCCCACTTAAAAAGATGAGGCCTGTAATTTCCATCATAGGTACACTTCAACTATGACAGACAAAATGAGGGAAAAAAATCCAGAAAATCACATTGTAGGATTTTTAATAAATTTATTTGCAAATTATGGTGGAAAATAAGTATTTGGTGACCTACAAACAAGCAAGATTTCTGGCTCTCACAGACCTGTAACTTCTTTAAGAGGCTCCTCTGTCCTCCACTCGTTACCTGTATTAATGGCACCTGTTTGAACTTGTTATCAGTATAAAAGACACCTGTCCACAACTTGAAACAGTCACACACCAACCTCCACTACTGTTAGGCCACGAGCTGCCAGAACAGCTTCAATGCGCCTTGGCATAGATTCTAGAAGTGGACCTAAACCATGCCAGGAAAATACATCCCACACCATAACATATACTTTGTATCCCTCATTTACTCAAGTGTTTCCTTAATTTGGGCAGCTACTGGTATGCCTACAGCCGGGAAGGGCACAATTTGGGCAGCATATGCACCAAATATAGGTTACAGCTTGTTTCGTTGTGGCCATAGACAGATAATCCATAGAAGAGTTTTGGAATCTCTTACCCTGGCAATTTGACTGTTATACTCATGGGTACTAGCAATAGCTACCAGTCCTGATTTGAATGGGAACAGCCATCTATGGATTATATTTCTATGGTAGGTTGCTGCTGTAGGTTTGCCTTTTGCAGATTAAAAAATTATATTGTGGGAAAAAACGTACAGTTTGGAAAGCAAATGCATACACCTGAAAGAAGACTAATCAGCCTGTAAAACCAATATAAATAAAAAACTCCCATTTTTTTGTGAACAGCAGCACTGTTTTAAAAAGTAGCTCATCTTGAGATAGGCTATCGCCACGACGACGAGTGCATCGGCCATCACCGTGAGTAGCCCATAGCTTCATCTTCATCACTAGGTGAGTCAGTGTTCCACTGGAAATTGTATTTAGTAACTTACTGTATGTATACATACGCATGTATGTCCTTCTAATATTGGACATATCTGTGTGTCTCTTCATTGGCCTGGGATATTGCTATGATTTCTTAATCCGGCCCAGTATCCATTCAGAATCAATATCAGTAGAATAAGGTCATAAGAGCATCAAAAATACACTGACCGCTAGGGAATTTGTGGAGTTTTATTTTGGTAGCACCAAATAAAATCAAATGTATTTGTCACATACACATGGTTAGCAGATGTTAATGCGAGTGTAGCGAAATTCTTTTGCTTCTAGTTCTGACAATGCAGAAATAACCAACGAGTAATCTAACCTAACAATTCCAAAACTACCTTATACACACAAGTGTAAAGGGATAAAGAATATGTAGATAAAGATATATGAATGAGTGATGGTACAGAAGGCATAGGCAAGATGGAGTAGATGGTATCGAGTACAGTATATACATATGAGATGTAGGGTATGTAAACAAAATGGTCAAGTTAGAGGAAACAGACACACAGTGCAACAAATCCTAATTACAAACACTGAGCGGATGACATACAGCCTGAATTTACATCTACGGTTAACATCCAAGTTAACAGTGCATTGCCTGGTGCTTGAGTTGGTTTGGTAGCTGTTGATCTGTGAGGATGGAAAATAGCCACAAGAGACACAGGTTATTTCATTGCTTTAATGTCATTCTCACAAAAGCAGCAGTGCCCTTATGCATGTTTGTTGCATGACTGCATGAGAGTCAGATCCGTTACTTAGGTCTGCTTGAACAGACTTGAATAAAAGAGAGAAATATTCATACTTCTGTTTCAGTCATTTCCATTTTTACCCAAAAGGAGAACAACTAAATGCTAAAGTTAAGGGCCAGAGTTATTTACACAGACAGTGTTGTTTTTGATGTTCACACCTTGAATGAGACATTTGTTTGGCTGGTTTCTGGCGTGATCTTCTTCAATTCACTCTAATCAGGGTTTTACATGTGTGGAGTTCCTCCTCAGACAGAGGCCTTCGCAATCCTCCTGCGTCTCGAAGCGGTTACCGTTGCCGCCACAGCCGCCATACCAGAAACGGGAGCACTCGCTCTGTATTGTGTCGAAGTACCACTTCAGAGTGTAGTTCTCACAACCTCCCTTGTCCTGTTTGATGAAACATGCATCTGGGGAAGAGGAGGGAGAGGAAAGAGAGAGAAGAGAGAGGGGAGAGGAAAGGAAAGAGAGAGGGGAGAGGAAAGGAAAGAGAGAGGGGAGAGGAAAGGAAAGAGAGAGGGGAGAGGAAAGGAAAGAGAGAGGGGAGAGGAAAGAGAGAGAGGGGAGAGGAGAGAGAGAGAGAGAGAGAGAGAGGAAAGAGAGAGAAGAGAGAGGGGAGAGGAAAGAAAGAGAGAGGGGAGAGGAAAGGAAAGAGAGAGGGGAGAGGAAAGGAAAGAGAGAGGGGGGAGAGGAAAGGAAAGAGAGAGGGGAGAGGAAAGAGAGAGAAGAGAGAGGGGAGAGGAAAGAGAGAGAAGAGAGAGGGGAGAGGAAAGGAAAGAGAGAGGGGAGAGGAAAGGAGAGAGGGGAAAGGAAAGAGAGGGGAGAAAGGAGAGAGAGGAGGAAAGAGAGGGGAGAGGAAAGGAAAGAGAGGGGAGAGGAAAGGAAAGAGAGGGGGAGAGGAAAGGAAAGAGAGAGGGGAGAGGAAAGGAAAGAGAGAGGGGAGAGGAAAGGAAAGAGAGAGGGGAGAGGAAAGGAAAGAGAGAGGGGAGAGGAAAGGAAAGAGAGAGGGGAGAGGAAAGGAAAGAGAGAGGGGAGAGGAAAGGAAAGAGAGAGGGGAGAGGAAAGAGAGAGGGGAGGGAAAGAGGAGGGAGAGGAGAGGAAAGAGAGAGGAAAGAGAGAGGGGAAAGGTAAGAGAGAGGGGAGAGGAAAGAGAGAGAGAGGAGAGGAAAGATCAAGAGGAGAGGAAAGAGAGAGAGGAGAGGAAAGAGAGAGAGAGGAGAGGAAAGAGAGAGAGAGGAGAGGAAAGAGAGAGGGGAGAGGAAAGAGAGAGAGGAGAGGACAAAGCCAAAGGTTGAGACTCATGCCTTTTACACTATTGTACAGACCCGAGCCTGCTGTCTTTTCACATGTATTATTACATACAAAATTAGAGAGAGATGTGGTCCTTACCCTGGTTAAGAACTGTACTTTCCTCTGTCCTCAGGAGGGTTGTGTGATCTGTGAATACATAACATTAGAAGAAAATCTCTGGCGTAGTGCTGTGAATGATGACCTCGCAGCTGACATGACAACACGACAACATGAAACATGACAACTGACAAAAGTGGCATCACAACTTTTGTCATTTCAATCCTGTAATTGCCATACTGTTTAAACAAGGTATATTACAGTCACTAATGTTAAGGGTTCAGCTCATTAGAATTCTCTCAACTGAAAGCCTCCTGATTTGAGAATGCAAATACAACAACTAGTGTTCTCCTCTCATGCAGCATTATGTGATTCAGCATTTGACAAACATCACAACAGTCGTTGTAATTCAGGTTGTGGCTAACAGAGCTCTACATCTATGACCTCCACATGATGTTCAGTAGAGGGCTGGGGGGACTTACTGGAAGTGCCACACGTCTCAAAGCATTCGTTTTCCGTGATAAAACGGTTGGCGTTAGCGTCACAACCGCCATACCAAAAAGGCAAGCATGCACAGAGCGTTTTGTTAAAGTGCCATCGCTGGCCATAGTCCCCGCAGTTAGTGTCACTGTCCACATCCAACTTACAGTGGGCTAAAAGCAGAACAAGCAGGTTTGTAAACGGGGAGGAAGACATGCAGTATGAGGTTGCAAACTGAGACTACTCATGTAGTGGGATACGAGGGAACGTGAGGGAGAGAGAAATAGAAGTTCTGTTATAAATGTGGGGTTACTGATTACCATTAGAGTTTGGCTGTGGCCGGGACGGTGAAGTGGCTCCATCTCCCCTGGAGAAGGCATGTATAGTGTCAACCTGGTCAAGAGCTATCTGAGTCGGAAATACACCAGTGTGCTCCAGGAACTCCTCCTCATCTGTGTACTCCTCTTCCTCATTCCACACATCCCACTCTGCCTGTCCTTGTCCCTGTCCGTGTTCCTGTCCCAGCATCTGCTCACACTTGAGTTTGAGACGGGCAGGAGGGTAGCTGTTCCCTCCCTCTGAAATAGTGAGGGAGAAGTGAGAGAGTTAGGACACACAGTAGCACTGCCTTGGCAGCAGCTAATGGGGATCTCTAATAAATACAAATGCAAATGTTAAAATGTATGATTTATTCTGGCATAATTATCTCTCCCTCAAGAGACAACCAGATGAAGAAGCATGCTAGTGTTCCTTACTACTGAGGACCCTGAGGAAGGCTCTGAAGAAGCGCTGTGCGTAGCCTCTCTCCCACTCCTTCACGTGCCACAGATGGAGCAGGTGCTGCTCTGACGGCGTGCTCGCCAACTCCTCCACCTGTGTGCTGTTGTAATGGTCGCCCACCGCGATCACAAACAGGGAAACGCCCTGACACTTGGCCTTCTGGGAAATGTAGGCCAGCTTGGCCTGGTCCCAGTGGGCTGTCTCGGACCCCACCACAGCCAGCACCACTCTACTCTTCCTGGGCCTGGTGGCCTTGAGGAACACCTTGCTCAGAGCGTACTCCAGGGTCTGCCCCAGAGACGACACTCCTCCCTGCTGCTGCATGCTCCTCAGGTGTGTCTGTAGACCAATGTGGTTGTGGTACTTCTGCAGGTCAAACTCTACCTTGACGGCCTGGGAAGTCTGGGGGAGCAGAGAACCACTGGTCTGGAGAAGGGCCACTCTGGCCCGGCCGTCAGCCACACTGGGTTTGGGGCTCCAGGCTACCTGCTTCACCACTGAGCCCAGAAGCTCCTGGACGCCAGCGTACTGATCGGCCCGGATCTCCCTTGAACCGTCCACCACCAGGGTCAGGTCCATATCCACCACCAGGGGCCGCTGAGCGTCAGTAAAATCACACCCCTGGGCTGGTTTACAGTGGTCTGATGGACACACAGAACCAGAGCTTAGAGAAAATAGTAGTAGAGTAGTAGCAGTAGTAGTACAGTAGCATCAGTAGTAGTAGTACAGTAGCCTCAGTAAGTCGTACAGTAGTGTAGTAGTACAGTAGCATCAGTAGTAGTACAGTAGCAGTAGTAGTACAGTAGCATCAGTACAGTAGTAGTAGTACAGTAGCAGTAGTAGTTGTAGTACAGTAGTAGTAGTAGTGCAGTAGTAGTACAGTAGCATCAGTAATAGTTGTACAGTAGTAGTGCAGTAACAGTCATAGTAGTACAGTAGCATCAGTAGTAGTACAGTAGCAGTAGTAGTAGTACAGTAGCATCAGTAGTAGTAGTACAGTAGCCTCAGTAGTAGTTGTACAGTAGTAGTGCAGTAACATCAGTCATAGTAGTACAGTAGCAGTAGTAGTGCAGTAGCATCAGTACAGTAGCATCAGTAATAGTTGTACAGTAGCATCAGTAATAGTTGTACAGTAGTAGTGCAGTAGCATCAGTAGTAGTAGTACAGTAGCAGTAGTAGTACAGTAGCATCAGTAGTAGTAGTACAGTATCCTCAGTAACAGTTGTACAGTAGTAGTGCAGTAACAGCCATAGGACAGTAGCAGTAGTAGTGCAGTAGCATCAGTAGTAGTAGTACAGTAGTAGTACAGTAGCAGTAGTACAGTAGCCTCAGTAATAGTCGTACAGTAGTAGTGCAGTAGCAGTAGTACAGTTGCATCAGTAGTAGTAGTACAGTAGCATCAGTAGTAGTAGTACAGTAGCATCAGTAGTAGTAGTACAGTAGCAGTAGTACAGTAGCATCAGTAGTACTGTAGTAGTAATAGTATTAGTAGTGCAGTAGCATCAGTAGTACAGTAGCACAGTAGCATCAGTAATAGTAGTACAATAGCATCAGTAATAGTGTAGTAGTATTAGTTGTGCAGTAGCATCAGTAGTAGTAGGAGGAGTAGTACAGTAGCATCAGTAGTAGTACTATAGAAGTACAGTAGAATCAGTAGTAGTAGTACTATAGTAGTACAGCATCAGTAATAGTATTAGTAGTAGTACAGCATCATCAGTAGTAGTAGTACAGTAGCATCAGTAGTAGTACAGTAGAAGTGCAGTAGAATCAGTAGTAGTAGTACAGTAGCGTCAGTAGTAGTAGTAGTAGTACAGTAGTAGTACAGTAGCATCAGTAATAGTACAGTAGCATCAGTAGTAGTAATAGTATTAGTAGTTCAGTAGCAGCAGTAGTAGTAGTAGGAGTAGTACAGTAGCATCAGTAGTAGTAGTAGTACAGTAGCATCAGTAGTAGTAGTACTGTAGTAGAGTAGCATCAGTAGTAGTATTAGTAGTAGTACAGCATTATCAGTAGAAGTTGTAGTAGTAGTAGTACAATAGTATCAGTAGTAGTAGTACAGTAGTACAGTAGCATCAGTAGTAGTAGTAGTACAGTAGTAGTAGTACAGTAGCAGTACGGTAGTAGTACAGTAGCAGTAGTAGTACAGTAGCATCAGTAGTAGAACAGTAGCAGTAGTACAGTAGCATCAGTAGTAGTACAGTAGCATCAGTAGTACAGTAGTAGTGCAGTAGCATCAGTAATAGTAGTAGTGCAGTAGCATCAGTAGTAGGAGTACAGTAGTAGTACAGTAGCGTCAGTAGTAGTAGTACAGTAGTAGTACAATAGCAGCAGTACAGTAGCATCAGTAATAGTACTACAGTAGCACTGTAGTAATAATAGTATTAGTAGAGCAGTAGCATCAGTAGTAGTAGGAGGAGAAGTACAGTAGCATCAGTAGTAGTACAGTAGCATCAGTAATAGTAGTACAGTAGCATCAGTAGTACTGTAGTAGTAATAATATTAGTAGTACAGTAGCATCAGTAATAGTTGTACAGTAGTAATTGTACAGTAGTAGTTGTACAGTAGTAGTAGTACAGTAGTAGTACAGTAATAGTACAGTAGCATCAGTAGTACAGTAGCCTCAGTAATAGTCGTACAGTAGTAGTGCAGTAGCATCAGTAATAGTAGTAGTGCAGTAGCATCAGTAGTAGGAGTACAGTAGTAGTACAGTAGCGTCAGTAGTAGTAGTACAATAGCAGTAGTACAGTAGCATCAGTAATAGTACTACAGTAGCACTGTAGTAGTAATAGTAGTAGTAGTGCAGTAGCATCAGTAGTAGTAGGAGTAGTACAGTAGCATCAGTAGTAGTACAGTAGCATCAGTAGTAGTAGTAGTACAGTAGTAGTAGTAGCATCAGTAGTAGTACAGTAGTAGTATTAGTAGTAGTACAGTAGCATCAGTAGTAGTAGTAGGAGGAAGAGTACAGTAGCAGCATCAGTAGTAGTACAGTAGCATCAGTAGTAGTAGTAGTACAGTAGCATCAGTAGTAGTGTATTGGTGGTAGTAGTAGTAGTACAGTAGCATCAGTAGTGGTAGTAGTAGTAGTAATGTTGTAGTAGTACAGTTGTAGTACAGTAGCATCAGTAGTAGTGTATTAGTAGTAGTAGTAGTAGTGTAGTACAGTAGCATCAGTAGTAGTAGTAGTATTACAGTAGCATCATTAGTAGTGTAGTAGTAGTAGTAGTAGTAGTACAGTAGCATCAGTAGTCGTATATTAGTAGTACAGTAGCTTCAGTAATAGTGTTGTAGTAGTAGTAGTAGTAGTGTAGTACAGTAGCATCAGTAGTAGTAGTAGTAATGTAGTAGTAGTAGTACAGTAGCATCATTAGTAGTGTAGTAGTAGTGTAGTACAGTAGCATGATTAGTAGTGTAGTAGTAGTAGTACAGTAGCATCAGTAATAGTAGAAAATGATTTATGCCCAAGGGGAATATTGGTTCTACAGCAGAATTAACCATAAAAACGAAGACATACATTGATACCAAATAAGACTATATTTTATTTTGGCCCTGTGTGCTTACCATAGCAGATGACGCAAGTTTTGATTCTTGTCAGCACAGCATTTTGGTCCTGTGACCTATCCACCAGCCGAACGAGGATGAAGCTGCCTGTGTCATCAGCCTGCGCCACAACAAAACAAAAACACACATGGGCTGCATTTCAATTCACCAGCCTTTCCGCTGCCCCGTTCACTATCCCTTCCCAGAAAGCATCTGTTTGCAATTGTACCTCAAAAGCCCGTTGAACATCGGGGGAGTTCCTCATGGCGATGACAGCAGGAGCGATGTTCAGGGCCTTGAACTCCATGGCGGCCGTGATGATGGCAGTGCTGTCCACAGAGGGCCCGTTGGTGAAGAACACTGCCACCTTCCTCATCGTCAATGCTTTACGGGTTCGCTTGAAGACATGGCGCCCCACAAAGCGCATGGCCTCCCCAAGATGGTGCTGGTTGGACGTTCGTTCCAGTGCAATGTTTTGGATGGCCTCCAACAACTCCGGCTTGCGTTGGTAGTCCTGGAATCGGATCAGGTACTTGGTGTTGGCACTATAGGATACCACGGCAACACGTGCACCCGTCGGGCAGTTGCTCTCGGCGATGGCAACGTCATCCAATATGGAGAGGAGAGCGGAGCGCATCCTCTCAAACGTGGCAGGCTCCACATCCTGTGACATATCCAGAGCAAAGACCAGCTCTGTGGGGTAGGCTGGGCACGCTGCCTGGCCTGGGGGATAGAGTGAGAGAGGTACAGAGAGAGAGGTACAGAGAGAGAGAGAACAGGAGAGGGAGAGAGGTACAGAGAGAGGTACAGAAAGGTACAGAGAGGTACAGAGAGAGGTACAGAGAGAGGTACAGAGAGAGAGAAGGGGAGAGAGGTACAGAGAGAGGGGGTGAGGGGGGGCAATGGTATTTTTAATGACACCCATTCATAACATCATTTTGCCAAGAGTTCTGGTTTGATTACACCAGAATCTTCAGTCAAGTACATACATTTATTTGGACGATGAAGGGTTAATGGAGACATACCTTGAGAGCATGCTGTTTGGGGGAGAAAAATATCATAGTTTAGAGACAAAATTAGGAATGAATTCATCTTTGCTTATGAAAACATGACCTTACCAGCAATAAAGCAATTGACACATATAGAGTAGGAAAACCAAGAGCTTACCACAGTTATCACGGATATAGGTGGTCAGCTGGCATTCCTAGGGAGACAAATAAAATAACATGTTAAATAGCTCTCAAGATTCTCTACAGAAAATGTTTTAAATTGGAACAAAAATCAGACAGAATACACATACAGACATGGCTCTCTCTCCTGGTCTGCCTCTAGAGCCCTAGATAGAAATAGAGAATTAGTCAGAAATCCACATCCAAACAGTGAATATCTTGCCAATACTTCTACTGTAAAACAACCAAAACCAAAACTACGATTATTATTCACTTGAAACAAATAACAATAAAACAACTAATACATGAGATTTGTAAAGTTCTTTTAAAAGATCTAAAAATGCAAATGAAATACTAACAATGTGTCCAGGTGGTCCAATGGATCCGGGATCTCCTGACTCACCCGATCTGCCCGAGTTCCCCTGGTTCAATCACATCGTAACATATGGCCATTTTAACAGAAGATTTTATACATGTCAACACATATTAGTACCTGTGGCACAAGCGAATATCACAAG
>NW_024608365.1:50000-59416 GCF_018296145.1 Oncorhynchus tshawytscha | reverse complement strand
CTCCTGGAACAGAGATATAGTCTAGTACTGGTCTCCTGGAACAGAGATATAGTCTAGTACTGGTCTCCTGGAACAGAGATATAGTCTAGTACTGGTCTCCTGGAACAGAGATATAGTCTAGTACTGGTCTCCTGGAACAGAGATATAGTCTAGTACTGGTCTCCTGGAACAGAGATATAGTCTAGTACTGGTCTCCTGGAACAGAGATATAGTCTAGTACTGGTCTCCTGGAACAGAGATATAGTCTAGTACTGGTCTTTTTCCACCTTTCCTCATGGGTTGGTTATTGTCTGACATGCACTGTCAACTGTGGGACCTTATATAGACAGGTGTGTGCCTTTTACAAATCATGTCCAATGGAACATTGAATTTAACACAGGTGGACTACAATCAGTTGTAGAAACATCTCAAGGATGATCAATGGAAAGAGGATGCATCCTTCTAGTCTAATAGAAAATGGTCTGACTTTATGGAAATAAGATATGACCTTTTTTTTCTATTTCTAATACAAAATATTGAAAAAAATGCACTGTTTGCGCTTTGTCATTATGGGGTATTGTGATGTCATTGTGGGGTGCATGTGATGTCATTAGGGGGTATTGTGATGTCATTGTGGAAACATCTGATGTCATTATGGAGTATTGTGATGTCATTCTTCTATGGAGTCTAATAGAAAATGGTCTGTCATTATGGAAATAAGATGACCTTTTCTATTTCTGATGTCAAAATATTGGAGTATTGTGTTGTCATTATGGGGTATTGTGATGTCATTGTGGAGTATTGTGATGTCATTATGGAGTATTGTGATGTCATTATGGAGTATTGTGATGTCATTCTGGAGTATTGTGATGTCATTATGGAGTATTGTGATGTCATTATGGAGTATTGTGATGTCATTATGGGGTATTGTGTTGTCATTGTGGAGTATTGTGATGTCATTATGGAGTATTGTGTTGCCGTTATGGAGTATTGTGATGTCGTTATGGAGTATTGTGATGTCGTTATGGAGTATTGTGATGTCATTATGGAGTATTGTGTGAATAGGTCGATGATGAAAAACATAATTAATACATTTTACAATAAGGCTGTAACAACAAAATGTGGAAAAAGGGAAAATTGTTCTGAATAGTTTTTGAATGCACCGTACATGATCTTTGTGTCATCAGCCAGAGAACCCAGATCATGTTATTGATATCCTCTGGAATGATGCACTTCCTGTAATACTTCTGCATTATGCCCAAATGCAATTAGCTGTAGCTGCCTGTTCATCCTGTCTGTTCACCCTGTCTGATCATCCTGTCTGTTCATCCTGTCTGTTCATCCTGTCTGTTCATCCTGTCTGTTCACCCTGTCTCATCATCCTGTCTGTTCATCCTGTCTGTTCATCCTGTCTGTTCATCCTGTCTGTTCATCCTGTCTCATCATCCTGTCTGTTCATCCTGTCTGTTCATCCTGTCTGTTCATCCTGTCTGTTCATCCTGTCTGTTCATCCTGTCTGTTCATCCTGTCTGTTCATCCTGTCTGTTCATCCTGTCTGTTCACCCTGTCTCATCATTCGGACTGTTCACCCTGTCTCATCATCCTGTCTGTTCATCCTGTCTGTTCACCCTGTCTGTTCACCCTGTCTCATCATCCTGTCTGTTCATCCTGTCTGTTCATCCTGTCTGTTCATCCTGTCTCATCATCCTGTCTGTTCACCCTGTCTCATCATCCTGTCTGTTCATCCTGTCTCATCATCCTGTCTGTTCATCCTGTCTGATCATCCTGTCTGTTCATCCTGTAACTGTCTGTTCATCCTGGTAGTACTGGTGTTGAAGTAGGTTCAGGTGATCATCCTCCCCTCCTCCTACCCATCCCATCCTGGTCCTTGGGGAGAGAGAGGTCCAAAATAGATGATGACGGGGCTTTGACTGTTCTCTCTCTCTCTCTCATCATCCTGTCTGTTCATCCTCTCTTTATCTCATCTCTCTTTATCTCTCTCATCTCTCTCTCTGTTCTCTCCTCTCTCTTCTTTATCTCTCTCTGTTCATCCTCTCTCTCCCTCACCCTGTCTCATCATTCACTCTCTCTGTTTCTCTATAGCTCTCATCCTCTCTTTTCTTTCCTGTCAGTTTCGTCCTCTTAACTTCCACAGCTAATGGACTAATGCACTTCACCTCCTGCTAGGGCCTTTGTTTTCTATCCTGGGATACATACTGAATGTCACTTCAACTCCTGCTAGGTCCTGTGTTTTCTATCCTGGGATACATAGTGAATATCACTCACTGTTGTTTTGCTATTCAGTTTAGAGTGAAGGTTCCGCCTCCCCTCCTCCAAACCCCCGACCAATCACCATCCATATAGATCTGAAGTCAAGGGAACCATGACCACCCTAATGCTTAATGTTAATAATACAGAGTAACACTATATAATGTACTATTCCACCAGGCTTATAATGACTTTCCACCAGAGTAATACTATATAATGTACTATTCCACCAGAGTAATACTATATAATGTAATATTCCACCAGAGTAATACTCTATAATGTACTATTCCCCAGAGTAATACTATATAATGTACCATTCCCCAGAGTAATACTATATAATGTACTATTACACCTCAGTGTAATACTCTATAATGTGCTATTACACCAGAGTAATACTATATAATGTACTATTCCATCATAGTAATAATATATAATGTACTATTCCATCAGAGTAATACTATATAATGTACTATTCCATCAGAGTAATACTCTATAATGTACTATTCCACCAGAGTAATACTCTATAATGTACTATTCCATCTGAGTAATACTCTATAATGTACTATTCCACCAGAGTAATACTCTATAATGTACTATTCCCTGAGAGTAATACTATATAATGTACTATTCCACCAGAGTAATACTATAATGGACTATATAATGTACTTCCCCAGAGTAATACTATGTTTTACTATTCCTGGGTAATACTATATAATGTACATTCAGAGTAATACTGTACTATTCCTGAGTTTTATAATGTACTATTCCCCAGAGTAATACATATAATGTACTATTCCACCAGAGTAATACTTTATAATGTACTATTCCCCAGAGTAATACTATATAATGTAATTCCCCAGGTAATACTATATAATGTACTATTCCCCAGAGTAATACATATAATGTACTATTCCCCAGAGTAATACTCTATAATCACCATTCCATAATACTATATAATGACTATTCCATCAGAGTAATACTATATAATGTTTTATTCCATCAGAGTAATACTATATAATGTACTATTCCATCAGAGTAATACTATATAATGTACTATTCCATCAGAGTAATACTATATAATGTACTATTCCATCAGAGTAATACTATATAATGTACTATTCCATCAGAGTAATACTATATAATGTACTATTCCATCAGAGTAATACTATATAATGTACTATTCCCCAGAGTAATACTCTCTAATGTACTATTCCATCAGAGTAATCCTCTCTAATGTACTATTCCATCAGAGTAATACTATATAATGTACTATTCCATCAGAGTAATACTATATAATGTACTATTCCCCAGAGTAATACTATATAATGTACTATTCCACCAGAGTAATACTCTGTATGTACCATTCCCCAGAGTAATACTATATAATGTACTATTACACCTTAGTGTAATACTCTATAATGTGCTATTACACCAGAGTAATACTATATAATGTACTATTCCATCATAGTAATAATATATAATGTACTATTCCATCAGAGTAATACTATATAATGTACTATTCCATCAGAGTAATACTCTATAATGTACTATTCCACCAGAGTAATACTCTATAATGTACTATTCCATCAGAGTAATACTCTATAATGTACTATTCCACCAGAGTAATACTCTATAATGTACTATTCCCCAGAGTAATACTATATAATGTACTATTCCACCAGAGTAATACAATATAATGTACTATTCCCCAGAGTAATACAATATAATGTACTATTCCCCAGAGTAATACTATATAATGTACTATTCCACCAGAGTAATAATATATAATGTACTATTCCCCAGAGTAATACTATATAATGTACTATTCCCCAGAGTAATACTATATAATGTACTATTCCCCAGAGTAATACTATATAATGTACTATTCCCCAGAGTAATACTCTATAATGTACTATTCCCCAGAGTAATACTATATAATGTACTATTCCATCAGAGTAATACTATATAATGTACTATTCCATCAGAGTAATACTATATAATGTACTATTCCATCAGAGTAATACTACATAATGTACTATTCCACCAGAGTAATACTCTATAATGTACTATTCCATCAGAGTAATACTATATAATGTACTATTCCATCAGAGTAATACTATATAATGTACTATTCCATCAGAGTAATACTATATAATGTACTATTCCATCAGAGTAATACTCTATAATGTACTATTCCATCAGAGTAATACTATATAATGTACTATTCCATCAGAGTAATACTATATAATGTACTATTCCCCAGAGTAATACTCTCTAATGTACTATTCCATCAGAGTAATACTCTCTAATGTACTATTCCATCAGAGTAATACTCTTTAATCCAACCAGCTACATTGTAATATGAGCTGAAATGGTTACTGACCTAAATGCCCACTGGCTATTTAGTTCAGGTTTGGTAGAGTTAATTCTACTAGACTGACGTCCAATATGGCTGAAGAGTCTGGCACATTTCACACTCATGGAATAAACATATTGTTTCACGTACGTTAACTTGAGGACAAACATTGTGTATTCAGATGATAAACATTAATGACGTTCTTCTTTTAAATATAGATGAAAAAACTATTTGAAGCTACACTTCATACAGGCTATTTAAACTAAAGTGTTTTAACGGACATCAAATCCATTAAGAACGCTGCTTTTTAACACAGACTTTTGATATCCTTTCAAAGGGTAAATAAATGGGTGCATGGGATCATAATTGATATCTCCAAACGATTTTTTTACAGTCTGGAACTAATCTAAGTGATTTTTCATCCCCCCCTCCCAGAAGACACGAATGTAAATGTGTGACTTTATTCAATTGAATGGAGAGCTGGACTCTGCTGGGTAATGGAGGGTGTAGAGAAAGACGAGAGGGGAAAATGTGTAGTATTAATTGAATTTGGGTAGCTGTGCTTGACTGCTCGAATGTGACTGTCCCTCTCTCTTGTTTTTGCTTATCAGCAGAGAGAGAGAGAGAGACAAAGCCCCGTCATCATCTTCCTCTATTTTGGACCTTTCTCTCCCCAGGGAGTTGAAAACATAACATTATGATAATGTGGAGTTGAGAACAGAACATTATGATAATGTGAGGTTGAGAACAGAACATTATGGTCATATAGAGTTGAGAACAGAACATGATGATGTGTTGTTGAGAACAAAACAGAACATCATAATAATGTGTGGTTGATAACAGAACAGAACATCATGATAATGTGGAGTTGAGAACAGAACATCATGATCATGTGGAGTTGATAACAGAACAGAACATCATGATAATGTGGAGTTGAGTTCAGAACAGAACATCTATGATCATGTGGAGTTCAGAACAGAACATCATGATAATGTGGTGTTGAGTTCAGAACATAACATCGTGATCATGTGGAGTTGAGAACAGAACATCATGATAATGTGAGGTTGAGAACAGAACATCATGATCATGTGGAGTTGAGAACAGAACATCATGATCATGTGGAGTTGAGAACAGAACATCATGATCATGTGGAGTTGAGAACAGAACATCATGATAATGTGGAGTTGAGAACAGAACATCATGATAATGTGGAGTTGAGAACAGAACATCATGATAATGTGGAGTTGAGAACAGAACATCATGATAATGTGGAGTTGAGAACAGAACATCATGATCATGTGGAGTTGAGAACAGAACATCATGATCATGTGGAGTTGAGAACAGAACAGAACATCATGATCATGTGGAGTTGAGAACAGAACATCATGATCATGTGGAGTTGAGAACAGAACATCATGATAATGTGGGGTTGAGAACAGAACATCATGATAATGTGGAGTTGAGAACAGAACATAACATCATGATCATGTGGGGTTGAGAACAGAACATCATGATAATGTGGAGTTGAGAACAGAACATCATGATCATGTGGAGTTGAGAACAGAACATCATGATCATGTGGAGTTGAGAACAGAACATCATGATCATGTGGAGTTGAGAACAGAACATCATGATCATGTGGAGTTGAGAACAGAACATCATGATCATGTGGAGTTGAGAACAGAACATCCTCCACCTGGTTTAACAGACCAGAGCATCAGAAACCCTCCTGCTCCTCCTGGCTTTGGAGAGAGGAAGGGAAACAACCCATTGATGGACAACATAAAGTATGTGTCTGTCGACCAAAGCAAGGTTGTAGTAGACTTGTCTACCAGCAGCAAACCGCCATAGTAGGTTACACAGCTGAGAGTTTAAACCCCACCACCTTCCCTTCCTCCCGTATCACAGCACAGACTGTTAATCTCAACATCAGCGTGACACCCCGCGACGAAGCGGATGGTGATGGTGGTGGGTGTGCACGGTGCACGCACAGATGATCCTCTTTTTTTCTTTATTTTACCTGAAGCTCTCATCAGTGGTTCACGCGCACCCCTTTCAGTTCAATTCCACGCGTATATATATTTTTTTAATGCGAGAGAGAGAAGATAAAATATATAATTTCATGACGGAATTGAGGGGTGATGAAACGGAATCACACCACGGTTTCCTGCTGCAGGGATAGATTATGCTTCTATCTTTCGTTACTGTTACGTTACACTGGCAGGAGCGGCTCGCAAATAAGTGTGGGCTACGGTAACCGTCCACCGGTCCACCGCTGAGACAAGCTCTCTATCTCCTGCTATGTGCGGGGAATACAGATACCCGTGCACTGAATCCGCAACGCCACCAGCAGAGCTCTCGGACAAGCGTCGTACCTGCGCGCACTGAGAGATGCTAGTATGATAGCTCTTTCTTTCAAATGCAGATGTCAAATACTGCGGAGAGTGAACAAAGGTATGGTAGCCTTGTATTTTCTACGTTATCGGTATTACTGTGCGTGCCTGTGTGTGTGTGTTTGTGTTCTGGTGGGTGCGTGCGTGCGTAATGACCATACGAGTGCTACTCGGGATTGGATTAACGTTAGAAGGAAACTGCTGACATTTTAAAACGGGAGAATTGTTTCTAGGTTCTCATGGGTTGCAGTGACATCGCCGGTGTAGTCGGTGTAGTGGAGGGGAGGAGGGGACATGGAGAGAAGTGGAACGTCATTCCCTGCACACGGTTTGTTTTGAAGTCCGCTGGGCTGGGGAGACAGCCACTGTGTGTCGCCTCTGGCTAAAGAGACTGGAGTGGTCGTTCTCCTAATGTGTGAGATGGACGATATGAATATGTTATGACAGTAGGACTATAGGACTGGTGGGTTATGTTATGACAGTAGGACTATAGGACTGGTGGGTTATGTTATGACAGTAGGACTATAGGACTGGTGGGTTATGTTATGACAGTAGGACTATAGGACTGGTGGGTTATGTTATGACAGTAGGACTATAGGACTGGTGGGTTATGTTATGACAGTAGGACTATAGGACTGGTGGGTTATGTTATGACAGTGGACTATAGGACTGGTGGGTTATGTTATGACAGTAGGACTATAGGACTGGTGGGTTATGTTATGACAGTTGGACTATAGGACTGGTGGGTTGTGTGATGACAGTAGGACTATAGGACTGGTGGTTTAGACCAATAGACAGACAGTGGAGAGTTACAGTAGAATAGAGGTTATTTTCAGTTCATAGACCAATAGACAGGCATTCAGACAGACAGGCATTTAGACCGACAGGCATTCAGACAGGCAGGCAATCAGACAGACAGGCAGACAGGCATTCAGGCAGACAGGCATTCAGACAGGCAGGCATTTAGACAGACAGACAGACAGGCATTCAGAACAGACAGGCATTTAGGCAGACAGACATTCAGACAGACAGGCAGTCAGACAGACAGGCATTCAGACAGGCATTCAGACAGACAGGCAGACAGACAGGCATTCAGCCAGACAGGCATTCAGACAGACAGGCATTCAGACAGACAGACCCCAGGTGAATCTACCATTGGACGTTTTCTAACTGGTGTTGCGTTTGGTCATCTACTGTAGTCTTGACATAATCTCGTCAGCTCATCTCTCTAAGACTTCCTTCTGAGATATCAGCCAGTGGGCGTCTCTGATTTCAGATGATGATATCCACTATGCGCACGTTCAGAAATAATCCCCAAGGCCATGAGCTTGTTTCTGTATAGATGAATTAAATACACAAGCGGTTTGAATCCTCCTACTAGCCGTACTATTGGTGACGCAAATTGAATATGTAGTTTGCTTATTGGTCATAGTATGGATGTAGTTAGTATGCCAAAAGTTCCCGGATGTTGTACTACTTACGGCAAAATACGAAGTATACAAGCAATGGACACTATTGCCGTGCTTTTAGGGCCCACGATGCAGTTCTTCATAAAATGGCCGTTTTACAACATTTTCAGATTTGAAGAAAATGGCGGAGAATATGCAGCCGAAGTCCGACGAGAGAGGACACAAATTCATTGCTTTTACAAATTATGACAAATGTTAAGAAATGTTGAGCAATGTAATAAAGTAATTACCTTTCAAATGAGTTAAGTTATGTTGGCTGACAATTTGTTAGCTATGCTAGCCTTTTGAAACCGCATAGCATATCATTACAGCAGTTGCTTGTATATACCGGTATGTTAGCTAGCTACCTAGCGTTAGTTGGCTACTAATACATCGAACTCGCCAGTATATTAACTACACGCTCTCTAACTAACTAACATTTATTGACTTGATTATTCACGTAATTCTTAGCTTAGCTAAGTGGTATAGCGGTCTCAATGGACATTGTTAATGAAGTTGTAAGATGTGTAGCTAGTCATTTGTTATGCTAACCAGCTAGCAAGAGGTTGCATAGCAACAACATCAACTTCCGGTAGACAGGCGAAGCTCTAGTACAATCAACTGAAAGGATACCGTTTGTTTACAGCATACTAAAATGAACTAATAGCATGTGGCATGTAGCATATACTCATTGAGTGTGTAGTATACAGTATGTGTGTGACATCTGCTGATTTTTGTGTGAAAAGGGCTTTATAAATACATTTGATTGATAGTATGTGTATTCAAACACAGCTACAGGGTGTGTATCAACCATCATGTTGTCTTGAAATGACATTGGCTCTAGTGGAGACGTGGTCAGGGCAGTGGACTCCCTAGTGGACTTAGAGATGGGACTGACACACACACACACACGAGCTGACAAGGTAAACATCTGTTGTTCTGCCTCATGAACAAGGCAGTTAATCCCACTGT
>NW_024608365.1:35000-40000 GCF_018296145.1 Oncorhynchus tshawytscha | reverse complement strand
GAGTGATAGTGGTGTGGACTCTACAGAGTGATAGTGGTGTGGACTCTACAGAGTGATAGTGATAGTGGTGTGGACTCTACAGAGTGATAGTGGTGTGGACTCTACAGAGTGATAGTGGTGTGGACTCTACAGAGTGATAGTGATAGTGGTGTGGACTCTACAGAGTGATAGTGATAGTGGTGTGGACTCTACAGAGTGATAGTGATAGTGGTGTGGACTCTACAGAGTGATAGTGATAGTGTTGAGGACTCTACAGAGTGATAGTGTTGTGGACTCTACAGGGTGATAGTGTTGAGGACTCTACAGAGTGATAGTGTTGAGGACTCTACAGAGTGATAGTGGTGTGGACTCTACAGGGTGATAGTGTTGAGGACTCTACAGAGTGATAGTGATAGTGTTGTGGACTCTACAGAGTGATAGTGGTGTGGACTCTACAGAGTGATAGTGTTGTGGACTCTACAGAGTGATAGTGGTGTGGACTCTACAGGGTGATAGTGGTGTGGACTCTACAGGGTGATAGTGGTGTGGACTCTACAGAGTGATAGTGGTGTGGACTCTACAGAGTGATAGTGGTGTGGACTCTACAGAGTGATAGTGGTGTGGACTCTACAGAGTGATAGTGGTGTGGACTCTACAGAGTGATAGTGATAGTGGTGTGGACTCTACAGAGTGATAGTGGTGTGGACTCTACATAGTGATAGTGGTGTGGACTCTACAGAGTGATAGTGGTGTGGACTCTACAGAGTGATAGTGGTGTGGACTCTACATAGTGATAGTGGTGTGGACTCTACAGAGTGATAGTGGTGTGGACTCTACAGAGTGATAGTGGTGTGGACTCTACAGAGTGATAGTGATAGTGGTGTGGACTCTACAGGGTGATAGTGGTGTGGACTCTACAGAGTGATAGTGTTGTGGACTCTACAGGGTGATAGTGTTGAGGACTCTACAGGGTGGTAGTGGTGTGGACTCTACAGGGTGATAGTGGTGTGGACTCTACAGAGTGATAGTGTTGTGGACTCTACAGGGTGATAGTGTTGAGGACTCTACAGGGTGATAGTGGTGTGGACTCTACAGAGTGATAGTGATAGTGGTGTGGACTCTACAGGGTGATAGTGGTGTGGACTCTACAGAGTGATAGTGTTGTGGACTCTACAGGGTGATAGTGTTGAGGACTCTACAGGGTGATAGTGGTGTGGACTCTACAGGGTGATAGTGGTGTGGACTCTACAGAGTGATAGTGATAGTGGTGTGGACTCTACAGGGTGATAGTGGTGTGGACTCTACAGAGTGATAGTGTTGTGGACTCTACAGAGTGATAGTGGTGTGGACTCTACAGAGTGATAGTGATAGTGGTGTGGACTCTACAGGGTGATAGTGGTGTGGACTCTACAGAGTGATAGTGGTGTGGACTCTACAGAGTGATAGTGGTGTGGACTCTACAGAGTGATAGTGATAGTGGTGTGGACTCTACAGAGTGATAGTGGTGTGGACTCTACAGAGTGATAGTGGTGTGGACTCTACAGAGTGATAGTGGTGTGGACTCTACAGGGTGATAGTGGTGTGGACTCTACAGAGTGATAGTGGTGTGGACTCTACAGAGTGATAGTGGTGTGGACTCTACAGAGTGATAGTGATAGTGGTGTGGACTCTACAGGGTGATAGTGGTGTGGACTCTACAGAGTGATAGTGGTGTGGACTCTACAGAGTGATAGTGGTGTGGACTCTACAGAGTGATAGTGATAGTGGTGTGGACTCTACAGAGTGATAGTGATAGTGTTGAGGACTCTACAGAGTGATAGTGTTGTGGACTCTACAGAGTGATAGTGTTGTGGACTCTACAGAGTGATAGTGGTGTGGACTCTACAGAGTGATAGTGGTGTGGACTCTACAGAGTGATAGTGGTGTGGACTCTACAGAGTGATAGTGGTGTGGACTCTACAGAGTGATAGTGGTGTGGACTCTACAGGGTGATAGTGGTGTGGACTCTACAGAGTGATAGTGGTGTGGACTCTACAGAGTGATAGTGGTGTGGACTCTACAGAGTGATAGTGATAGTGGTGTGGACTCTACAGAGTGATAGTGGTGTGGACTCTACAGAGTGATAGTGGTGTGGACTCTACAGAGTGATAGTGATAGTGGTGTGGACTCTACAGAGTGATAGTGATAGTGGTGTGGACTCTACAGAGTGATAGTGATAGTGGTGTGGACTCTACAGAGTGATAGTGATAGTGTTGAGGACTCTACAGAGTGATAGTGTTGTGGACTCTACAGGGTGATAGTGTTGAGGACTCTACAGAGTGATAGTGTTGAGGACTCTACAGAGTGATAGTGGTGTGGACTCTACAGGGTGATAGTGTTGAGGACTGATGGTGTGGACTCTACAGAGTGATAGTGATAGTGGTGTGGACTCTACAGAGTGATAGTGATAGTGGTGTGGAGGATGACTCATATATCTGAGGTGATCAATGCACTGATAGCCTCCAGTTATAGACTCCATACTGTTGTTCCATCAACATCCCACTGTAATAATCAGTCTTATTCGTGTCTAGAGAGAGACTACTACTCTACACAACTACACTTCCATCTGCAAGGCTTAAGGAAATAGATGTATTTTTACTTAGAGGATACAGAGTACAGGCCCTCAGAGGGAGTCATATAAACAGAGTTACTAATGGAGTCACGACTGAGACAGAGTACTGCTAAACAGAGATACTAATGGAGTCACGACTGAGACAGAGTACAGGCCCTCAGAGGGAGTCATATAAACATAGTTACTAATGGAGTCACGACTGAGACAGAGTACAGGCCCTCAGAGGGAGTCATATAAACAGAGTTACTAATGGAGTCACGACTGAGACAGAGTACAGGCCCTCAGAGGGAGTCATATAAACAGAGTTACTAATGGAGTCACGACTGAGACAGAGTACTGCTAAACAGAGATACTAATGGAGTCACGACTGAGACAGAGTACAGGCCCTCAGAGGGAGTCATATAAACATAGTTACTAATGGAGTCACGACTGAGACAGAGTACAGGCCCTCAGAGGGAGTCATATAAACAGAGTTACTAATGGAGTCACGACTGAGACAGAGTACAGGCCCTCACGAGGGAGTCATATAAACAGAGTTACTAATGGAGTCACGACTGAGACAGAGTACAGGCCCTCAGAGGGAGTCATATAAACAGAGTTACTAATGGAGTCACGACTGAGACAGAGTACAGGCCCTCAGAGGGAGTCATATAAACAGAGTTACTAATGGAGTCACGACTGAGACAGAGTACTGCTAAACAGAGATACTAATGGAGTCACGACTGAGACAGAGTACAGGCCCTCAGAGGGAGTCATATAAACATAGTTACTAATGGAGTCACGACTGAGACAGAGTACAGGCCCTCAGAGGGAGTCATATAAACAGAGTTACTAATGGAGTCACGACTGAGACAGAGTACTGCTAAACAGAGATACTAATGGAGTCACGACTGAGACAGAGTACAGGCCCTCAGAGGGAGTCATATAAACATAGTTACTAATGGAGTCACGACTGAGACAGAGTACAGGCCCTCAGAGGGAGTCATATAAACAGAGTTACTAATGGAGTCACGACTGAGACAGAGTACAGGCCCTCAGAGGGAGTCATATAAACAGAGTTACTAATGGAGTCACGACTGAGACAGAGTACAGGCCCTCAGAGGGAGTCATATAAACAGAGTTACTAATGGAGTCACGACTGAGACAGAGTACAGGCCCTCAGAGGGAGTCATATAAACAGAGTTACTAATGGAGTCACGACTGAGACAGAGTACAGGCCCTCAGAGGGAGTCATATAAACAGAGTTACTAATGGAGTCACGACTGAGACAGAGTACAGGCCCTCAGAGGGAGTCATATAAACAGAGTTACTAATGGAGTCACGACTGAGACAGAGTACTGCTAAACAGAGATACTAATGGAGTCACGACTGAGACAGAGATACTACTAAACAGAGATACTAATGGAGTCACGACTGAGACAGAGATACTACTAAACAGAGTTACTAATGGAGTCACGACTGAGACAGAGTACAGACCCTCAGAGGGAGTCATATAAACATAGTTACTAATGGAGTCACGACTGCGACAGAGTACTGCTAAACAGAGTTACTAATGGAGTCACGACTGAGACAGAGTACAGGCCCTCAGAGGGAGTCATATAAACATAGTTACTAATGGAGTCACGACTGAGGCAGAGCACTGCTAAACAGAGATACTAATGGAGTCACGACTGAGACAGAGATACTACTAAACAGAGATACTAATGGAGTCACTACTGAGACAGAGTACTACTAAACAGAGATACTAATGGAGTCACGACTGAGACAGAGATACTACTAAACAGAGATACTAATGGAGTCACTACTGAGACAGAGTACTACTAAACAGAGATACTAATGGAGTCACGACTGAGACAGAGATACTACTAAACAGAGACACTAATGGAGTCACTACTGAGACAGAGTACTACTAAACAGAGATACTAATGGAGTCACGACTGAGACAGAGATACTACTAAACAGAGATACTAATGGAGTCACTACTGAGACAGAGTACTACTAAACAGAGAAACTAATGGAGTCACGACTGAGACAGAGATACTACTAAACAGAGATACTAATGGAGTCACTACTGAGACAGAGTACTGCTAAACAGAGATACTAATGGAGTCACGACTGAGACAGAGATACTAATGGAGTCACTACTGAGACAGAGTACTGCTAAACAGAGATACTAATGGAGACAGAGATACTAATAAACAGAGATACTAATAAACAGAGATACTAATGGAGTCACGACTGAGACAGAGTTGTAGTTAACAGAGATACTATGGATGCCTCTCTTAGCCAGGGGGGCTTTATATATATTGGCAGCACTTAAAGTGCTCTTTTAATGTCTACATGTAGTGACTGTGAAGACCTATAGGTACATCCTTCCTCTACACAACAGACAGTTTTACTGTAGGATGAA
>NW_024608365.1:0-25000 GCF_018296145.1 Oncorhynchus tshawytscha | reverse complement strand
TCACCAGCTACATCTCTCTCTCTACTCTTGTCGAGAGGCATTACGTTTGGAGACCTAGATGTGGTTGACTGGACGGGGTTGTTCTCCCGTTATCCCTGTGTGTGTTCGTCGTGGTGTACTCAGCCAGGGCTGTGGGCTGAGGGCTTAGTAACGCTGCTATGGTGCAGGAGGAAACTACTGTCCAGAAGCCAGGGGGTAGAGCTGCCCTGGGACAGCAGGTGTTTGTGTCGTTTCATCCTGCCGGACTCTAGGGACAGTCTGACTCTGACATGGCGTTCCTTTGCGGAGGCAGTCAGGCTTTCCATTCTGCTGTGGGTGAGTACAGAGACGACACAGAGACAGGAGACATGGCCTTCAGGACCTCACAGGGATTATTCTGTTGTCACGCGACTCCTTCGTGTCAGATAGTGAAATATCTTCTGTTGTTTTCTAATCACTGTTTAATAGAGGTATTGTCCTCCAGCTGACAGTAGGTAGTAGACAGCAGGTGGATTTAGTCAACCCAGATACTTCAACGTAGAGGAGTCTGGTACCTGAAGCAGCACAGTAGAGGAGTCTGGTACCTGATGCAGCACAGTAGAGGAGTCTGGTACCTGATGCAGCACAGTAGAGGAGTCTGGTACCTGATGCAGCAACGTAGAGGAGTCTGGTACCTGAAGCAGCAACGTAGAGGAGTCTGGTACCTGATGCAGCAACGTAGAGGAGTCTGGTACCTGAAGCAGCAAAGTAGAGGAGTCTGGTACCTGAAGCAGCAACGTAGAGGAGTCTGGTACCTGAAGCAGCAACGTAGAGGAGTCTGGTACCTGAAGCAGCAACGTAGAGGAGTCTGGTACCTGAAGCAGCAACGTAGAGGAGTCTGGTACCTGAAGCAGCACAGTAGAGGAGTCTGGTACCTGATGCAGCAACGTAGAGGAGTCTGGTACCTGATGCAGCAACGTAGAGGAGTCTGGTACCTGATGCAGCAACGTAGAGGAGTCTGGTACCTGATGCAGCAAAGTAGAGGAGTCTGGTACCTGATGCAGCAACGTAGAGGAGTCTGGTACCTGATGCAGCAACGTAGAGGAGTCTGGTACCTGATGCAGCAAAGTAGAGGGGTCTGGTACCTGAAGCAGCAACGTAGAGGAGTCTGGTACCTGAAGCAGCACAGTAGAGGAGTCTGGTACCTGAAGCAGCACAGTAGAGGAGTCTGGTACCTGAAGCAGCACAGTAGAGGAGTCTGGTACCTGAAGCAGCACAGTAGAGGAGTCTGGTACCTGAAGCAGCACAGTAGAGGAGTCTGGTACCTGAAACAGCAGATGCAATCAGAAGTCAAATAGTTTTACGATCGCTAAACGACATGCTGTTGGAACTTTAACGACGGGGGGCTTGCTGTCTTGTCTAGTCTGTAGGAAGTACCTCTGGGATATGTGCCTGTGTTGTAATGTCAGAGCCGGGAGAGGCTGGTGAACATCTCTCAGGGTGTCAGGTCGTTAAGCAGTCTCCATTAAAATGTCCTCCTTCTCTTCTTCCCTCCTCCTCTCCTTCCCTCCTCCTCTCCTTCCCTCCTGTTTTCCCCTCCTCTCCTTCACTCCTCCTCTCCTTCCCTCCTGCTTCCCTCTCCTCCTCTCCTTCCCCCCTCATCTCCTTCCCTCCTGCTTCCCTCTCCTCCTCTCCTTCCCTCCTGTTTCACCCTCCTCCTCTCCTTCCCTCCTCCTCTCCTTCCCTCCTGTTTTCCTCTCCTCTGACTCAGGCGGTAATAAATGGAGGCTTTATTTCCCATCTCTACACATCCATTTGTCAGCTACAATACTGTGCACTGTAGAGAAGACGAGGGAGGAGTCTGTAGAGAAGACAAGGGAGGAGTCTGTAGAGAAGACGAGGAAGGAGTCTGTAGAGAAGACGAGGGAGTAGTCTGTAGAGAAGACGAGGGAGGAGCCTGTAGAGAAGACGAGGGAGGAGCCTGTAGACGAGGGAGGAGCCTGTAGAGAAGACGAGGGAGGAGCCTGTAGAGAAGACGAGGGAGGAGTCTGTAGAGAAGACGAGGGAGGAGTCTGTAGAGAAGACGAGGGAGGAGTCTGTAGAGAAGATGAGGGAGGAGTGTGTAGAGAAGACGAGGGAGGAGTCTGTAGAGAAGGCGAGGGAGGAGTCTGTAGAGAAGGCGAGGGAGGAGTCTGTAGGGAAGACGAGGGAGGAGTCTGTAGAGAAGACGAGGGAGGAGTCTCTGAGGCCAGAGATGTTTAAGATCTGATGATGTGTGTGAGGGGAATGAGTCATGTTGAATTTCCATATTGGTTTTATCCTGGGGTGTAGATCAGAGCATCAGGAGTCTGGAGGGCCTGGCACGATGCTGTCTGTTAATGTTAAGACACTGGTGTGTCTGTTACATGAATGAGTGTGTGTAAGTTGTGTTTTAGTGGGTATGTGTGTGAGTGTCTGTCTGTCTGTCTCGTCAGTCTGTGCATTATGGCTGGTATTTTAGGCACACCATGGACTCTGTGTTCTTGTGTTTCCTCTGAGGCCCCTCTCTCTCTCTCTCTCTCTCTCTCTTTGTCTCTTTCTCTCTCTGTCTCTCTCTCTGTCTCTCTCGCTCTCTCTCTCTCTGTCTCTCGCTCTCTCTCTCTCTCGCTCTCTCTCTCTCTCTCTCTCTCTCTCTCTCTCTCTCTCTCTCTCTGTATCTCTCTCTCTCTCTATCTGTCTCTTTCTCTCTCTCTCTCTCTCTCTCTCTCTCTCTCTCTCTCTCGCCCCCTCTCTCTCTCTCTCTCTCTCTCTCTCTGTCTCTCTCTCTGTCTCTCTCTCTGTCTCTCTCTCTCGCTCTCTGAGTTGTCTCTCTCAGTGTGACAGAACCACAGGGGAGTCCCAAATGGCACTCTATTCCCTACATAGTGCACTATCCTACGCCGCACTGCTTCTCTCAGAGACGGGCCTCGCTCCCAGAACCAGGTCAAGGGGGATAATGTCCAATATTTCCAAAGCGGTGTTGGGGCTCAGCTGTGAGGCTGTGAGCAACTCTTCGTTGTATATTAACACATTAATTCAATGAAAGACAAAGCGCAGGGGCAACAGATGACAACATGTTCTGTGTCAACACGATAAATATGGTGACAATGCTGTCAGGGTGAGGAAAAGGGCACTCTCAGAGTTATACAATACATATCTTGGTTTTATTTTTTACGATGAACATGTTATAATGCACTACTGTAAAGGCTTATAATTATAAAGCCTGGCTCCACAACTGTTGGCCATCTGTAGCCTGTGTGGATTTCGCCATCTGTAGACCTATTTTATCTGATGAAAAATGCGCCAAAATGTCTGGAGTTGACAGGCATTGATCTTTCACACCACGGTACGGCTGTGGCAACAGCTTTCGCTGAATATCGACATTTAAAAAATAAAATAATATTTGATGATTAAAATCTCATAAAAACGATGTTGAACAGAGAAGATTGTTTGGCTGAAACATCCTGACAGATACAGTACATGGTACTTGGCTGAAACATCCTAACAGATATAGTACATGGTACATGGCTGAAACATCCTGACAGATATAGTACATGGTACATGGCTGAAACATCCTGACAGATATAGTACATGGTACATGACTGAAACATCCTGACAGATATAGTACATGGTACATGACTGAAACATCCTGACAAATATAGTACATGGTACATGACTGAAACATCCTGACAGAGACAGTACATGGTACATGGCTGAAACATCCTAACAGATATAGTACATGGTACATGGCTGAAACATCCTAACAGATATAGTACATGGTACATGGCTGAAACATCCTAACAGATACAGTACATGGTACATGGCTGAAACATCCTGACAGAGACAGTACATGACTGAAACATCCTGACAGACGTTAGCCTGGTTTCAGCTCTGTGTGTGCTGTCCTACCAACTCCTATGGCCATTGTCACAAGTGGGACAAGACACCACAAACATATCTAGGACCAGGAAAACAAAATGGCATGTAAAATTAGTAGGTAGATGAGGTATTATAACCTGACAGAGGCCTGCTAGATGAGGTATTATAACCTGACAGAGCCAGAGGCCTGCTAGATGAGGTATTATAACCTGACAGAGGCCTGCTAGATGAGGTATTATAACCTGACAGAGGCCTGCTAGATGAGGTATTATAACCTGACAGAGGCCTGCTAGATGAGGTATTATAACCTGACAGAGGCCTGCTAGATGAGGTATTATAACCTGACAGAGGTCTGCTAGATGAGGTATTATAACCTGACAGAGCCAGAGGCCTGCTAGATGAGGTATTATAACCTGACAGAGGTCTGCTAGATGAGGTATTATAACCTGACAGAGGTCTGCTAGATGAGGTATTATAACCTGACAGAGCCAGAGGCCTGCTAGATGAGGTATTATAACCTGACAGAGGCCTGCTAGATGAGGTATTATAACCTGACAGAGGCCTGCTAGATGAGGTATTATAACCTAACAGAGGCCTACTAGATGAGGTATTATAACCTGACAGAGGCCTGCTAGATGAGGTATTATAACCTAACAGAGGCCTACTAGATGAGGTATTATAACCTGACAGAGGTCTGCTAGATGAGGTATTATAACCTAACAGAGGCCTGCTAGATGAGGTATTATAACCTAACAGAGGCCTGCTAGATGAGGTATTACAACCTGACAGAGGCCTGCTAGATGAGGTATTATAACCTGACAGAGGCCTGCTAGATGAGGTATTATAACCTGACAGAGGCCTGCTAGATGAGGTATTATAACCAGACAGAGGCCTGCTAGATGAGGTATTATAACCTGACAGAGGCCTGCTAGATGAGGTATTATAACCTGACAGAGGCAGAGGCCTGCTAGATGAGGTATTATAACCTGACAGAGGCCTACTAGATGAGGTATTATAACCTGACAGAGGCCTGCTAGATGAGGTATTATAACCTGACAGAGGCCTGCTAGATGAGGTATTATAACCTGACAGAGGCCTGCTAGATGAGGTATTATAACCTGACAGAGGCCTACTAGATGAGGTATTATAACCTGACAGAGGCCTACTAGATGAGGTATTATAACCAGACAGAGGCCTGCTAGATGAGGTATTATAACCTGACAGAGGCCTGCTAGATGAGGTATTATAACCTGACAGAGGCCTGCTAGATGAGGTATTATAACCTAACAGAAGTCTGCTAGATGAGGTATTATAACCTGACAGAGGTCTGCTAGATGAGGTATTATAACCTGACAGAGGCCTGCTAGATGAGGTATTACAACCTGACAGAGGCCTACTAGATGAGGTATTATAACCAGACAGAGGCCTGCTAGATGAGGTATTATAACCAGACAGAGGCCTGCTAGATGAGGTATTATAACCAGACAGAGGCCTGCTAGATGAGGTATTATAACCAGACAGAGGCCTGCTAGATGAGGTATTATAACCAGACAGAGGCCTGCTAGATGAGGTATTATAACCTAACAGAGGCCTGCTAGATGAGGTATTATAACCTGACAGAGGCCTGCTAGATGAGGTCTGTACATAATGATGAAGAGAGATGTTTAAGCATCAGCTTGGCATGACGACAGACTTCATCTCATCAGGTTCCTCACCAGATCAGTCTTAAGAGACATGATTCAGTGTTTCCTTCTGAAGATCTACAGCTTACTACAGATCCGCCTCCCTCCAACATAGAAATAATATTGACATAAAAAAAGACATTTCCTGGAATAGCTGACCTTGTTGTCTTACTTGAATTGGTTTAGGGACGTTGGAGTTGAACCACAGCAGCTCCCCTAGCAGCTTGTTAAGCACCAGAGCTACTAGGCTGCGTCCCAAAAGGCACCCTATTCCCTATGGACCGGCACTATGGACCGGCACTATGGACCGGCACTATGGACCGGCACTATGGACCGGCACTATGGACCGGCACTATGGACCGGCCCTATGGACCGGCACTATGGACCGGCACTATGGACCGGCACTATGGACCGGCACTATGGACCGGCACCATCAGGTCCTAATGGCCTGGTACTCAGGGCTCTATTGTTTGTCTAACCACTCTGACATCAATGCAAATACAATCTAAAATCACATCAAACACGGATCATCCAAACAGTATCCTGCTTTTAAAACTCACCTCACTGTGATGATCAATTTGAAGAAAGAAGTTCAACAGCAGGTTGAAACTGAGTGGAACACCTGGTCGTTGTGGATGTTGTTTCTAGAATGTATAGATAGGCCTATACAGGACTGACTGGTCTCTATTGTCCCTCCATCAGGTCATAATGGTCTAGTACTATACTAGACAGACTGGTTACCTGATGGGAGATAACGTAAAGGCCTGTACTAGATAGACTGGTTACCTGATGGGAGAGAACGTAAAGGCCTATACTAGACAGACTGGTTACCTGATGGGAGAGAACGTAAAGGCCTGTACTAGACAGACTGGTTACCTGATGGGAGAGAACGTAAAGGCCTGTACTAGACGGACTGGTTACCTGATGCTACACTCCTAACTTTATAACCATGAGTCTGGGAGAGAATGTATAGGCTTAGATGGTTGCTGTTGGTTCATTGATTAGTTGGGCGGCTTACAAAGTTAGTCTACAATTATAGTGAATTTGTATTTGATTTTCAATAGTCTACTAATTGGGGATTTTTAAATATTTTGCTAATTAATAGGCTGACACATTACCTTTAGCTCCAGAATATCTCACCACCGTACGTGTCCATCTCCTCCTCTCTTCTTCTTCGTTCCTTTCTCCAGCGTGCAGAGGAGAAGGGCCTGTCAACAGTTACATGAGATATGTTTTAAGTTGTGAAGACATATTACGACGATCGACGTTCCCGAAACAGATTTCACTTGGTTATTCCAAAATGACGCTCTCGAGTAGGAGAGCCCCACGGCATGCAGAGTTTGGGCAGAATATCGCCTGTCACGCAATGAGAGGCTGCATGCTTCTAAGTGTTCTCGTAAGCCCAGACGTTTCTGTGTATGATCCCATATGAAAGCCGAGTGTTGATGGTTGTGACTCATAAATGGAGGATCCCAGCTGCTACTAGGTATTTCTCAGCAGCTGATATTAAGAGTAGTCTAGGTAAGTCTATGGTTGCCTGAATTGGTTCTAAATTAGAGGCAGCTGTTTATCGTTGTCTCTCTGATTGGGAACCATATTTAGGCAGCCATATTCCTTGGGTATTTTGTGGGTTATTGTCTATGGTTAGTTGTCTGTGTCTGCACTTGTTATATATCTATCCATTCAACAAACGTGACATATTGTTGTTATAAAACCTGGAGAAGCCGAGCTGGTTGAAAAACCGCAGGGAAAGTGGCCTCCATTTTCTTTCCCAGTGTATACTGATTACAGGGATTTTACCCCTCTGCCTCTGCTCCTGCCCATTGGATAATGGGCTGTTCTAAATCCAAACCAATTTGACATATTAGAAAAGACAAGATTAAATTGAGAATAGTCTGATGGGTGAAAATATGATCACTTGATGAGAGAAACCGGCGTGTGCAGCCTGAGGCAAGGAACAGAGAGAAAAACATTTTTTTTTTGGTGATTTTCTCAAATCATCATTAGCCTGTAGTTGGATCATGGGGGTTTGTATCATTCATAACTAAAGATGCCAAATAACTTTAAATCGAGCATCTAGTACCTGTTTCAAATGAACACTTCTACGCTCAACATCATATGCGAACGTCCTGTTTTAACTTAAAAGTCTAATACAATCTACAGCTTGTAATTGCGAGCCAGAGTTGTGCCAACTCTTAACCAAACCCTCTCGCTCCCCAGACACACAGACAGACCTTCTAACTGATGGACAGACAACACACAGTGACTGCCCAGACACACAGACAGACCTTCTAACTGATGGACAGACAACACACAGTGACTGCCCAGACACACAGAGAAGACACAACACACAGTGGAACACACAGTGACTGCCCAGACACACAGACAGACCTTCTAACTAACGGACAGAGAAGACACAGTGACTGCCCAGACACACAGACAGACCTTCTAACTAACGGACAGAGAAGACACAGTGACTGCCCAGACACACAGACACACCTTCTAACTAACGGACAGAGAAGACACAGCACACAGTGACTGCCCAGACACACAGACAGACCTTCTAACTAACGGACAGACAGCACACAGTGACTGCCCAGACACACAGACACACCTTCTAACTAACGGACAGAGAAGACACAGTGACTGCCCAGACACACAGACAGACCTTCTAACTAACGGACAGAGAAGACACAGCACACAGTGACTGCCCAGACACACAGACAGACCTTCTAACTAACGGACAGAGAAGACACAGCACACAGTGACTGCCCAGACACACAGACAGACCTTCTAACTAATGGACAGAGAAGACACAGCACACAGTGACTGCCCAGACACACAGACAGACCTTCTAACTAACGGACAGAGAAGACACAACACACAGTGACTGCCCAGACACACAGAGAAGACACAGCACACAGTGACTGCCCAGACACACAGACAGACCTTCTAACTAACGGACAGAGAAGACACAGTGACTGCCCAGACACACAGACAGACCTTCTAACTAACGGACAGACAGCACACAGTGACTGCCCAGACACACAGACAGACCTTCTAACTAACGGACAGAGAAGACACAGTGACTGCCCAGACACACAGACAGACCTTCTAACTAACGGACAGACAGCACACAGTGACTGCCCAGACACACAGACAGACCTTCTAACTAACGGACAGACAGCACACAGTGACTGCCCAGACACACAGACAGACCTTCTAACTAACGGACAGAGAAGACACAGTGACTGCCCAGACACACAGACAGACCTTCTAACTAACGGACAGAGAAGACACAGTGACTGCCCAGACACACAGACAGACCTTCTAACTAACGGACAGAGAAGACACAGTGACTGCCCAGACACACAGACAGACCTTCTAACTAACGGACAGAGAAGACACAGTGACTGCCCAGACACACAGACAGACCTTCTAACTAACGGACAGAGAAGACACAACACACAGTGACTGCCCAGACACACAGACATACCTTCTAACTAACGGACAGAGAAGACACAACACACAGTGACTGCCCAGACACACAGACAGACCTTCTAACTAACGGACAGAGAAGACACAGTGACTGCCCAGACACACAGACAGACCTTCTAACTAACGGACAGAGAAGACACAGTGACTGCCCAGACACACAGACAGACCTTCTAACTAACGGACAGAGAAGACACAGTGACTGCCCAGACACACAGACAGACCTTCTAACTAACGGACAGAGAAGACACAGTGACTGCCCAGACACACAGACAGACCTTCTAACTAACGGACAGAGAAGACACAGTGACTGCCCAGACACACAGACAGACCTTCTAACTAACGGACAGAGAAGACACAGTGACTGCCCAGACACACAGACACACCTTCTAACTAACGGACAGAGAAGACACAGTGACTGCCCAGACACACAGACACACCTTCTAACTAACGGACAGAGAAGACACAACACACAGTGACTGCCCAGACACACAGACAGACCTTCTAACTAACGGACAGAGAAGACACAGTGACTGCCCAGACACACAGACACACCTTCTAACTAACGGACAGAGAAGACACAGTGACTGCCCAGACACACAGACAGACCTTCTAACTAACGGACAGACAGCACACAGTGACTGCCCAGACACACAGACAGACCTTCTAACTAACGGACAGAGAAGACACAGTGACTGCCCAGACACACAGACAGACCTTCTAACTAACGGACAGAGAAGACACAACACACAGTGACTGCCCAGACACACAGACAGACCTTCTAACTAACGGACAGACAGCACACAGTGACTGCCCAGACACACAGACAGACCTTCTAACTAACGGACAGAGAAGACACAACACACAGTGACTGCCCAGACACACAGACAGACCTTCTAACTAATGGACAGAGAAGACACAGCACACAGTGACTGCCCAGACACACAGACAGACCTTCTAACTAACGGACAGAGAAGACACAACACACAGTGACTGCCCAGACACACAGAGAAGACACAGCACACAGTGACTGCCCAGACACACAGACAGACCTTCTAACTAACGGACAGAGAAGACACAGTGACTGCCCAGACACACAGACAGACCTTCTAACTAACGGACAGACAGCACACAGTGACTGCCCAGACACACAGACAGACCTTCTAACTAACGGACAGAGAAGACACAGTGACTGCCCAGACACACAGACAGACCTTCTAACTAACGGACAGACAGCACACAGTGACTGCCCAGACACACAGACAGACCTTCTAACTAACGGACAGACAGCACACAGTGACTGCCCAGACACACAGACAGACCTTCTAACTAACGGACAGAGAAGACACAGTGACTGCCCAGACACACAGACAGACCTTCTAACTAACGGACAGAGAAGACACAGTGACTGCCCAGACACACAGACAGACCTTCTAACTAACGGACAGAGAAGACACAGTGACTGCCCAGACACACAGACAGACCTTCTAACTAACGGACAGAGAAGACACAGTGACTGCCCAGACACACAGACAGACCTTCTAACTAACGGACAGAGAAGACACAACACACAGTGACTGCCCAGACACACAGACATACCTTCTAACTAACGGACAGAGAAGACACAACACACAGTGACTGCCCAGACACACAGACAGACCTTCTAACTAACGGACAGAGAAGACACAGTGACTGCCCAGACACACAGACAGACCTTCTAACTAACGGACAGAGAAGACACAGTGACTGCCCAGACACACAGACAGACCTTCTAACTAACGGACAGAGAAGACACAGTGACTGCCCAGACACACAGACAGACCTTCTAACTAACGGACAGAGAAGACACAGTGACTGCCCAGACACACAGACAGACCTTCTAACTAACGGACAGAGAAGACACAGTGACTGCCCAGACACACAGACAGACCTTCTAACTAACGGACAGAGAAGACACAGTGACTGCCCAGACACACAGACACACCTTCTAACTAACGGACAGAGAAGACACAGTGACTGCCCAGACACACAGACACACCTTCTAACTAACGGACAGAGAAGACACAACACACAGTGACTGCCCAGACACACAGACAGACCTTCTAACTAACGGACAGAGAAGACACAGTGACTGCCCAGACACACAGACACACCTTCTAACTAACGGACAGAGAAGACACAGTGACTGCCCAGACACACAGACAGACCTTCTAACTAACGGACAGACAGCACACAGTGACTGCCCAGACACACAGACAGACCTTCTAACTAACGGACAGAGAAGACACAGTGACTGCCCAGACACACAGACAGACCTTCTAACTAACGGACAGAGAAGACACAACACACAGTGACTGCCCAGACACACAGACAGACCTTCTAACTAACGGACAGACAGCACACAGTGACTGCCCAGACACACAGACAGACCTTCTAACTAACGGACAGAGAAGACACAACACACAGTGACTGCCCAGACACACAGACAGACCTTCTAACTAACGGACAGAGAAGACACAACACACAGTGACTGCAAAAGCCTTTAACCTCTTGATGCTACCCATCCCGGATCCGGGATCGTGACTACGGCTCAAGCTCATTAGCATAACGCAAAATGTGAAAAAATATTCTTAGACATATTTAACCTCCACACCTACACAAGTCCAATAGCTCAAATGAAAGATAAACACCTTGTTCATCTACCCAGCAAGTCAGATTTCTAAAATGTTTTACGGCGAAAACATAGCACACATTTATTAGACCACCACCGAAACAAAATGCAAGCGGCGGCCATTTTGTCCCAGAAAATATAAAATTTAAAAGTAGGATTAAAAAATAAATAATTCACTAACCTTTTGAAAATCTTCATCAGATGACAGTAATATTACATGTTACACAGTACATTTTTTTTTTTTTCAATAATATGCCATTAATATCCATAAATCTGTTTACAATGACGACATTTCAAAAATGCTACTCAAAATGTCCGGAGAAATTATGATAGCTCGGACAGATAACGTCAGATAACAAGCAATAAACATGACTAAATATACATGTTCTACATATAGTTACAAAGATACACTTCTTCTTAATACAACCGCTGTGTTACATTTATTTTTAACGTTACAGAATTCGTTCACTAGTCTATGCTATGAGTCGGCGCTCAGATATTAGCAGTGTCTCCTCTACGTTTGCAGTCCACAGAAACCCAAAATAACCACATAAATATTCCCTTACCTTTGATGTTCTTCGATCAGAAGACGTAGAAGGAGTCATACTTACCCAATACATCGTTTGGTTTCAAGTTGTGCGTCTTTGTATTAGCATATGCTAACAGCTTCAGCTGAAATGCACCCAAAATAACTTCTGCTCCTTCTGGTCCCGCACTCTTGCGCAATCAAACTTCAAAATTACATATTATATGTTGACTAAACTGGTCAAACTAAGTGCAGAATCGAGCAAAATGATGTTTTTATCATGTAAAACAATGATCATCGCGAACAAACGAACCGGCTTCAACTGGTGTCTATTGGAAAGAACGTTCTCCAAATCGGCCGCGCGCAATAGAGTGCATGTATGTGAGAGTGAACCGGGCATTTTCGCCCGCCAAAGGATGAGGGAGTGCGAAATTCAAACAATGAACGTGCCAATTGAAAGCAGACAATGCGCTGAACAAATACATACTGTTCCCAGATCGGTAGCTGCCTGGGAAGGGTGGGGGCGATGACGTCAAAGTTGACCCAACTTTTCTCTTGACAAGAGAGAGTTTGGGAGAAAGGCTGCCCTGAGAGTTCTGCTTTACATACAGACATAATTTAAACGGTTTTAGAAACTTTAGAGTGTTTTCTATTCAATAATTATTATTATATGCATATATTATCAATTTTGGAAAAAATATTTTCAGTTTACTATGGGCACGCACTTCCTCCAAAGGGGGCAGTATTCAGCCATAAGCTCAAGAGGTTAATGTATCGGCACCTAAGTATCGTGATAATATCATATCGAGACGTGCCTAGTATTCCCCACCCCTTACCCACGCACACACACACATACACACACACACACACACACACACACAATCATCTCCACAGGGTAGTGTAATACAAATCCATAGCTCTAGGAGAGGTCATTAATAGAGCGGTAGACAGGGTAGATGGGTCTTATTGATCTGATGGACAGGAGGTCAGAGAGAGGAGGGAAGGGAGAGAAAGAGATGAGGGAGAGGAACAGAGAGAGAGAAAGAGACGAGGGAGAGGAACAGAGAGAGAGAAAGAGATGAGGGAGAGGAACAGAGAGAGAAAGAGACGAGGGAGAGGAACAGATAGAGAGAAAGAGATGAGGGAGAGAAACAGAGAGAGAGAAAGAGACGAGGGAGAGGCACAGAGAGAGAAAGAGACGAGGGAGAGGAACAGAGAGAGAAAGAGACGAGGGAGAGGAACAGAGAGAGAAAGAGACGAGGGAGAGGAACAGAGAGAGAGAAAGAGACGAGGGAGAGGAACAGAGAGAGAAAGAGACGAGGGAGAGGAACAGAGAGAGAAAGAGACGAGGGAGAGGAACAGAGAGAGAAAGAGACGAGGGAGAGGAACAGAGAGAGAGAAAGAGATGAGGGAGAGAAACAGAGAGAGAGAAAGAGACGAGGGAGAGGCACAGAGAGAGAAAGAGACGAGGGAGAGGAACAGAGAGAGAAAGAGACGAGGGAGAGGAACAGAGAGAGAAAGAGACGAGGGAGAGGAACAGAGAGAGAGAAAGAGACGAGGGAGAGGAACAGAGAGAGAGAAAGAGACGAGGGAGAGGAACAGAGAGAGAAAGAGACGAGGGAGAGGAACAGAGAGAGAGAGAAAGAGACGAGGGAGAGGAACAGAGAGAGAGAAAGAGACGAAGGAGAGGAACAGAGAGAGAAAGAGAGGGAGAGAGAAGTAAAGATAGAGGGGGAGGGAAAGAGAGAGAGAGAGTCCCTGCTGATCCAGTTAGTAGCAGGTCCCACTGTGAGTCTCACTCAGCACAATGAGCAGAATACCAAGTGTTCTAGAGTCTCACTCAGCACAATGAGCAGAATACCAAGTGTTCTAGAGTCTCACTCAGCACAATGAGCAGAATACCAAGTGTTCTAGAGTCTCACTCAGCACAATGAGCAGAATACCAAGTGTTCTAGAGTCTCACTCAGCACAATGAGCAGAATACCAAGTGTTCTAGAGTCTCACTCAGCACAATGAGCAGAATACCAAGTGTTCTAGAGTCTCACTCAGCACAATGAGCAGAATACCAAGTGTTCTAGAGTCTCACTCAGCACAATGAGCAGAATACCATTTGTTCTAGATTCTCACTCAGCACAATGAGCAGAATACCGATTGTTCTAGATTCTCACTCAGCACAATGAGCAGAATACCAAGTGTTCTAGAGTCTCACTCAGCACAATGAGCAGAATACCGATTGTTCTAGATTCTCACTCAGCACAATGAGCAGAATACCGAGTGTTCTAGATTCTCACTCAGCACAATGAGCAGAATACCGAGTGTTCTAGATTCTCACTCAGCACAATGAGCAGAATACCAAGTGTTCTAGAGTCTCACTCAGCACAATGAGCAGAATACCAAGTGTTCTAGAGTCTCACTCAGCACAATGAGCAGAATACCGATTGTTCTAGATTCTCACTCAGCACAATGAGCAGAATACCGAGTGTTCTAGAGTCTCACTCAGCACAATGAGCAGAATACCAAGTGTCCTATGAATGATCATTCTGTCTTTTCCTCATTTAACACTTCCTGTTTCTGGCACTTAAAGCTCATCATGAAGGCAGCGAGAGCGAGGAGAGAATATCAAACGTGTGGATTCATATTGACAGTGTGTGTGCATGGTGTATAATGTGTATGCATGATTGTGGGAATGAGTTACATTGGTTGCATTAGTTTGCGTGTGTGTGTGTGTGTGTGTGTGTGTGTGTGTTAGTGTGTGTGCCTGTGTGTGTGTGTGTGTGTAGCCTATGTGGGTATGGCTGGGGTCCATAAGCAGTGGCTGCTGTGATGATAGCCCCCCTGTCTTCACATGACATCCCAGTAATCCCTGACCCCCCTCCATGCATTCCACAAAGCCTAATGTATTGCAGAAATGAAGGATGCTGAGACAAGCACTCATCTGGAGCGCTAAGACAGGAGGTCTTTGTGGGGAGGACAAAAGGTATTATCTTCCTGGTCCTGTCAGACACTACTACTGTTGGCTTCCTGTCAGACACTACTACTGTTGTCTTCCTGTCAGACACTACTGTTGTTGTCTTCCTGTCAGACACTACTACTGTTGTCTTCCTGTCAGAGACTACTACTGTTGTCTTCCTGTCAGACACTACTACTGTTGTCTTCCTGTCAGAGACTACTACTGTTGTCTTCCTGTCAGACACTACTACTGTTGTCTTCCTGTCAGACACTACTACTGTTGTTGTCTTCCTGTCAGACACTACTACTGTTGTCTTCCTGTCAGACACTACTACTGTTGTCTTCCTGTCAGACACTACTACTGTTGTTGTCTTCCTGTCAGACACTACTACTGTTGTCTTCCTGTCAGACACTACTACTGTTGTCTTCCTGTCAGACACTACTACTGTTGTCTTCCTGTCAGACACTACTACTGTTGTCTTCCTGTCAGACACTACTACTGTTGTTGTCTTCCTGTCAGACACTACTACTGTTGTCTTCCTGTCAGACACTACTACTGTTGTCTTCCTGTCAGACACTACTACTGTTGTCTTCCTGTCAGACACTACTACTGTTGTCTTCCTGTCAGACACTACTACTGTTGTCTTCCTGTCAGACACTACTACTGTTGTCTTCCTGTCAGACACTACTACTGTTGTCTTCCTGTTAGAGACTACTACTACTGTTGTCTTCCTGTCAGACACTACTACTGTTGTTGTCTTCCTGTCAGACACTACTATTGTTGTCTTCCTGTCAGACACTACTATTGTTGTCTTCCTGTCAGACACTACTACTGTTGTCTTCCTGTCAGACACTACTACTGTTGTCTTCCTGTCAGACACTACTATTGTTGTCTTCCTGTCAGACACTACTACTGTTGTCTTCCTGTCAGACACTACTACTGTTGTCTTCCTGTTAGACACTACTATTGTTGTCTTCCTGTCAGACACTACTACTGTTGTCTTCCTGTCAGACACTACTATTGTTGTCTTCCTGTCAGACACTACTATTGTTGTCTTCCTGTCAGACACTACTGTTGTTGTCTTCCTGTCAGACACTACTACTACTGTTGTCTTCCTGTCAGACACTACTATTGTTGTCTTCCTGTCAGACACTACTACTGTTGTTGTCTTCCTGTCAGACACTACTACTGTTGTTGTCTTCCTGTCAGACACTACTACTACTGTTGTCTTCCTGTCAGACACTACTACTACTGTTGTCTTCCTGTTAGACACTACTATTGTTGTCTTCCTGTCAGACACTACTACTGTTGTCTTCCTGTCAGACACTACTGTTGTTGTCTTCCTGTCAGACACTACTACTACTGTTGTCTTCCTGTCAGACACTACTATTGTTGTCTTCCTGTCAGACACTACTACTGTTGTCTTCCTGTCAGACACTACTATTGTTGTCTTCCTGTCAGACACTACTATTGTTGTCTTCCTGTCAGACACTACTACTGTTGTCTTCCTGTCAGACACTACTATTGTTGTCTTCCTGTCAGACACTACTATTGTTGTCTTCCTGTCAGACACTACTACTGTTGTCTTCCTGTTAGACACTACTACTGTTGTTGTCTTCCTGTCAGACACTACTACTGTTGTCTTCCTGTCAGACACTACTACTATTGTTGTCTTCCTGTCAGAGACTACTACTGTTGTCTTCCTGTTAGACACTACTACTGTTGTTGTCTTCCTGTTAGACACTACTACTGTTGTTGTCTTCCTGTCAGACACTACTACTGTTGTTGTCTTCCTGTCAGACACTACTACTGTTGTTGTCTTCCTGTCAGACACTACTACTGTTGTCTTCCTGTCAGACACTACTACTGTTGTCTTCCTGTCAGACACTACTACTGTTGTCTTCCTGTCAGACACTACTACTGTTGTCTTCCTGTCAGACACTACTACTGTTGTCTTCCTGTCAGACACTACTACTGTTGTCTTCCTGTCAGACACTACTACTGTTGTCTTCCTGTCAGACACTACTACTGTTGTCTTCCTGTCAGACACTACTACTGTTGTCTTCCTGTCAGACACTACTACTGTTGTCTTCTTGTCAGAGACTACTACTGTTGTCTTCCTGTCAGAGACTACTACTGCTGTCTTCCTGTCAGACACTACTACTGTTGTCTTCCTGTCAGACACTACTACTGTTGTCTTCCTGTCAGACACTACTACTACTGCTGTCTTCCTGTCAGAGACTACTGCTGTTGTCTTCCTGTCAGACACTACTACTGTTGTCTTCCTGTCAGACACTACTACTGTTGTCTTCCTGTCAGAGACTACTACTACTGCTGTCTTCCTGTCAGAGACTACTGCTGTTGTCTTCCTGTCAGACACTACTACTGTTGTCTTCCTGTCAGAGACTACTACTGTTGTCTTCCTGTCAGACACTACTACTGCTGTCTTCCTGTCAGACACCACTACTGCTGTTGTCTTCCTGTCAGAGACTACTACTGCTGTTGTCTTCCTGTTAGAGACTACTACTACTGTTGTCTTCCTGTCAGACACTACTACTGTTGTTGTCTTCCTGTCAGAGACTACTACTGTTGTCTTCCTGTCAGACACTACTACTGTTGTCTTCCTGTCAGACACTACTACTGTTGTCTTCCTGTCAGACACTACTACTGTTGTCTTCCTGTCAGACACTACTACTGTTGTCTTCCTGTCAGACACTACTACTGTTGTCTTCCTGTCAGACACTACTACTGCTGTCTTCCTGTCAGACACTACTACTGCTGTTGTCTTCCTGTCAGACACAACTACTGTTGTCTTCCTGTCAGACACTACTACTGTTGTCTTCCTGTCAGACACTACTACTGTTGGCTTCCTGTCAGAGACTACTACTGTTGTCTTCCTGTCAGACACAACTACTGTTGTTGTCTTCCTGTCAGAGACTACTACTGTTGTCTTCCTGTCAGACACTACTACTGTTGTCTTCCTGTCAGACACTACTACTGTTGTCTTCCTGTCAGAGACTACTGTTGTTGTCTTCCTGGTCCTGTCAGAGACTACTGGTGTTGTCTTCCTGGTCCTGTCAGAGACTATTGTTGTTGACTTCCTGTCAGAGACTACTCTCTACTCTGTACTAGGATAGGAAAGGGGGTTCCTCTGTGTACTGACTGACACACTGAGATGAAGGGATGCCTGTGGTTTGATTGAGTGTTGTCTTCCTGGTCCTGTCAGAGACTACTCTCTACTCTGTACTAGGAGAGGGAAGGGGTTCCTCTGTGTGCTGACTGACACACTGAGATGAAGGGATGCCTGTGGTTTGATTGAGTGTTGTCTTCCTGGTCCTGTCAGAGACTACTCTCTACTCTGTACTAGGATAGGAAAGGGGGTTCCTCTGTGTACTGACTGACACACTGAGATGAAGGGATGCCTGTGGTTTGATTGAGTGTTGTCTTCCTGGTCCTGTCAGAGACTACTGGTGTTGTCTTCCTGGTCCTGTCAGAGACTACTGGTGTTGTCTTCCTGGTCCTGTCAGTGACTACTGGTGTTGTCTTCCTGGTCCTGTCAGAGACTACTCTCTACTCTCTGTTGTCTTTCACCTCAAAATGTTAACATGTCAAAGTTGTTATGCCGTCGTTGACAGGTTGGGTCGTCCAGGAGCCGCTCCGATACCGAGCCGCCAAGGGGAACGTCTGCACCTATCTGATGACAGTGAAGACAGTGAAACATAATCAGTCTACAGAGCATTCAGAAAGTATTCAGACTCCTGCCCTTGTACCCCATAATGACAAAGCAAAACATTTTTTAGAAATGTTTGCTAATTTTTATTTAAAAAATTAAAAAAATGGAATATCACAGGCTGTAACGTAACAAAATGTGGAAAAATTAAGGTGGTCTGAATACTTTCCCAAATGCACAGTGTGTATATATATATATATATATATATGTATGTGTGTGTAATTTACACACTCAACGGACAGTTTATTAGGTACACCACCCAGTTCATGAAAACGGATGCTCCTTCAGACAGTGAGTCAAGTGGCTGTGGCTTGCTATATCTAGCAGGCAGACAGGCATCGAGGCATTCAGTTACTGTTTTACATTATAATGGGCAAAATGAGTGACCTGAGCGACCTTGAGTGTTGTTTGATCATCAGTGTCAGACGCACCTGTTCCAGTCTCTCAGAAACGGCCTCCTGGGATTTTCACGCACGACAGTGTCTAGAGTTTACAGAAAACGGTACAACAAACACAAACATCCAGTCAGCGGCAGTCCTGTGGGTGGAAAACACCTCGTTGATGAGATGCAAGCTATCAGGCGGACCACAAAACAACGGAGTAGTACAACAGTGGTGCGCAGAAGGACATCTCTCGTCGGGTCCTCGTCACGGATTGGCTATAGCAGCAGACGACCACCCTGGGTTCCTATCAGCTAAAAACAAGAAGAAGCTGCTCTATTGGGCGGGCCATCACCAACACTGGACAACTGAAGAGTGGAAAAACACCAATTTGAGCAATGTTTCAGTGCCCTGAAGAATTCAGGCTGTTCTGGAGGCAAAGGGGATCTGACTCCGTACTAGATGGGTGGAAAATAATGGCTCAGAACTCACAACGTGTCGGTCCTTGTCACGGATTGGCTATTGCAGCAGACGAACACCCTGGGTTCCTATCAGCTGAAAACAAGAAGAAGCAGCTCCAGTGGGCAGGCCATCACCAACACTGGACTATCAAGGTGTAGAAAAACATCTCCTGGATCGACGAATCCCGGTTCCTGTTAAGTCCTGCTGATGGTAGAGTCAGGGTTTGGCCTAAGCAGCACGAGTCCATGGTCCCATCCTGCCTGGTGTCAACGGGACAGGCTGGTGGAGGTGGTATCTACAGCAACACGATGTCATTGCGTCAGCATGGACCAACGTCCCCTTAGAATGTTTCCCGACTTGTAGAATCCATGCCCCAAAGAATTCAGGCTGTTCTGGAAGCCAAAGAGGGTCCGACCCGGTACTAGATGGGTTAATAAATTGTCCGGTGTATATATATAGTATATATATTTATACTAATTTCAGTCATTTACTTTTCAAATAACAGTAATTTATTCTTCGTATTTAACGTCATCTCAGAGCATTATCTCGTATTTACGTTATCTCATGAGCGTTATCTCGTATTTACGTTATCTCATGAGCGTTATCTCGTATTTACGTTATCTCAAGAGCGTTATCTCGTATTTACGTTATCTCAAGACCGTTATTTCGTATTTACATTATCTCAATAGCGTTATCTCGTATTTACGTTATCTCAAGAGCGTTATCTCGTATTTACGTTATCTCAATAGCGTTATGAGAACTATGACGGTATTGCCTTCTCTACTGGAGCTCAAGGCCGGAGGGGTGTACTCTTCATCATGTACTCTGTGTTTGTGAGTGCTGTCGCAGGACTGATGTGGCGTTGGATGTGTGTCTGTTGTGTTGGACGCTTGGATTCACTTCCTTGTTGTTATCCTCTCAATGTCTTGTTTGAGTCCTATCAAGGGCAGGGTAGCCTAGTGGTTAGAGTGTAGAGGCGGCAGGGTAGCCTAGTGGTTAGAGCGTTGGACTAGTAACCGGAAGGTTGCAAGTTCGAATCCCCGAGCTGACAAGGTACAAATCTGTCGTTCTGCCCCTGAACAGGCAGTTAACCCACTGTTCCTAGGCCGTCATTGAAAATAAGAATTTGTTCTTAACTGACTTGCCTAGTTAAATAAAGGCAAAAAAAAAAAAAAATGTGGTTGTGAGTGCTATCTGACTCCTTGGTCCTGGTGAGGGGTTGTTGACTGTGAGTAGTGCTATCTGACTCCTTGGTCCTGGTGAGGGGATGTTGACTGTGAGTAGTGCTATCTGTCTCCTTGGTCCTGGTGAGGGGTTGTTGACTGTGAGTAGTGCTATCTGACTCCTTGGTCCTGGTGAGGGGATGTTGACTGTGAGTAGTGCTATCTGTCTCCTTGGTCCTGGTGAGGGGGTTGTTGACTGTGTGGTTGTGAGTGCTATCTGACTCCTTGGTCCTGGTGAGGGGTTGTTGACTGTGAGTAGTGCTATCTGACTCCTTGGTCCTGGTGAGGGGGTTGTTGACTGTGAGTAGTGCTATCTGTCTCCTTGGTCCTGGTGAGGGGTTGTTGACTGTGTGGTTGTGAGTGCTATCTGACTCCTTGGTCCTGGTGAGGGGGTTGTTGACTGTGTGGTTGTGAGTGCTATCTGACTCCTTGGTCCTGGTGAGGGGTTGTTGACTGTGAGTAGTGCTATCTGACTCCTTGGTCCTGGTGAGGGGGATGTTGACTGTGAGTAGTGCTATCTGTCTCCTTGGTCCTGGTGAGGGGTTGTTGACTGTGTGGTTGTGAGTGCTATCTGACTCCTTGGTCCTGGTGAGGGGGTTGTTGACTGTGTGGTTGTGAGTGCTATCTGACTCCTTGGTCCTGGTGAGGGGGTTGTTGACTGTGTGGTTGTAGTGCTATTTGTCTCCTTGGTCCTGGTGAGGGGTTGTTGACTGTGTTGTTGTGAGTGCTATCTGACTCCTTGGTCCTGGTGAGAGGGTTGTTGACTGTGTGGTTGTGAGTGCTATCTGTCTCCTTGGTCCTGGTGAGGGGTTGTTGACTGTGAGTAGTGCTATCTGCTTCTTTGGTCCTGGTGAGGGGTTGTTGACTGTGTGGTTGTAGTGCTATCTGACTCCTTGGTCCTGGTGAGGGGGTTGTTGACTGTGTGGTTGTAGTGCTATTTGACTCCTTGGTCCTGGTGAGAGGGTTGTTGACTGTGAGTAGTGCTATCTGACTCCTTGGTCCTGGCGAGGGGGTTGTTGACTGTGTGGTTGTAGTGCTATCTGACTCCTTGGTCCTGGTGAGGGGGTTGTTGACTGTGAGTAGTGCTATTTGTCTCCTTGGTCCTGGTGAGGGGTTGTTGAGTGTGAGTAGTGCTATTTGTCTCATTGGTCCTGGTGAGGGGATGTTGACTGTGAGTAGTGCTATCTGCCTCCTTGGTCCTGGTGAGAGGGTTGTTGACTGTGTTGTTGTGAGTGCTATCTGACTCCTTGGTCCTGGTGAGAGGGTTGTTGACTGTGTGGCTGTGAGTGCTATCTAACTCCTTGGTCCTGGTGAGAGGGTTTTTGACTGTGAGTAGTGCTATCTGTCTCCTTGGTCCTGGTGAGAGGGTTGTTGACTGTGTGGCTGTGAGTGCTATCTGACTCCTTGGTCCTGGTGAGAGGGTTGTTGACTGTGTGGTTGTGAGTGTTACAGTAGCCATCCCAACCCAGTAGCTGACAGTGTCTTTCCCTTCCTTGTTGTTCTCCAGATGAGGGGCCTTACACAAAGCACTCCAACCCCTCCAGGCCACCAGATGGAGCGCTGGCCATCAGGAGGCAGAGTATCCCAGGTAAGGATACATAACCTCTCGACCCTGACCTCTGACCCCTCACTGAGCCTTGACTTTTAATCTCTCACCTATGAACCCTAACCTGATTGTCCCCAAACGTGATCGACCCATCACCCCTTACCTGATTGGACACTCGTCACCTAATACCTCCCACCTACTACCTAACCCACACCTCCCAATGAGCTAGATTAGCCCCTCCCCTCACCAGTCAGTTCAATGCATACTTCAATATGTTGTGATCCCTTACCTGCCTGTACCTGTCCTTACCTCACCTGACCCTCTGCCCCTTCACACCCGTAAATGTCTCTCTTTGCCTCTGAAAGAAACGGTCTGCGCGTCAACAATATAAAACCAAACATGCTCTAAATGTCCTGAACAGGATATATTGAACACTTTTACACGGACTCAGTGAGCTCTATCAGAATGTGTTGTTATCCCGTGGACTCAGTGAGCTCTATCAGAATGTGTTGTATCTCTGGGACTCAGTGAGCTCTATCAGAATGTGTTGTTATCTCGTGGACTCAGTGAGCTCTATCAGAATGTGTTGTTATCTCATGGACTCAGTGAGCTCTATCAGAATGTGTTGTATCGCTGGGACTCAGTGAGCTCTATCAGAATGTGTTGTTATCTCGTGGACTCAGTGAGCTCTATCAGAATGTGTTGTTATCTCATGGACTCAGTGAGCTCTATCAGAATGTGTTGTATCTCTGGGACTCAGTGAGCTCTATCAGAATGTGTTGTTATCTCATGGACTCAGTGAGCTCTATCAGAATGTGTTGTTATCTCGTGGACTCAGTGAGCTCTATCAGAATGTGTTGTTATCTCATGGACTCAGTGAGCTCTATCAGAATGTGTTGTTATCTCGTGGACTCAGTGAGCTCTATCAGAATGTGTTGTTATCTCATGGACTCAGTGAGCTCTATCAGAATGTGTTGATATCTCATGGACTCAGTGAGCTCTATCAGAATGTGTTGTTATCTCGTGGACTCAGTGAGCTCTATCAGAATGTGTTGTATCTCTGGGACTCAGTGAGCTCTATCAGAATGTGTTGTTATCTCATGGACTCAGTGAGCTCTATCAGAATGTGTTGTATCGCTGGGACTCAGTGAGCTCTATCAGAATGTGTTGTTATCTCGTGGACTCAGTGAGCTCTATCAGAATGTGTTGTTATCTCATGGACTCAGTGAGCTCTATCAGAATGTGTTGTATCTCTGGGACTCAGTGAGCTCTATCAGAATGTGTTGTTATCTCATTGACTCAGTGAGCTCTATCAGAATGTGTTGTTATCTCGTGGACAGTGAGCTCTATCAGAATGTGTTGTATCGCTGGGACTCAGTGAGCTCTATCAGAATGTGTTGTTATCTCGTGGACTCAGTGAGCTCTATCAGAATGTGTTGTTATCTCATGGACTCAGTGAGCTCTATTAGAATGTGTTGTTATCTCATGGACTCAGTGAGCTCTATCAGAATGTGTTGTATCGCTGGGACTCAGTGAGCTCTATCAGAATGTGTTGTTATCTCATGGACTCAGTGAGCTCTATCAGAATGTGTTGTTATCTCATGGACTCAGTGAGCTCTATCAGAATGTGTTGTATCGCTGGGACTCAGTGAGCTCTATCAGAATGTGTTGTTATCTCGTGGACTCAGTGAGCTCTATCAGAATGTGTTGTTATCTCATGGACTCAGTGAGCTCTATCAGAATGTGTTGTTATCTCATGGACTCAGTGAGCTCTATCAGAATGTGTTGTTATCTCATTGACTCAGTGAGCTCTATCAGAATGTGTTGTTATCTCATTGACTCAGTGAGCTCTATCAGAATGTGTTGTTATCTCATTGACTCAGTGAGCTCTATCAGAATGTGTTGTTATCTCATGGACTCAGTGAGCTCTATTAGAATGTGTTGTTATCTCATGGACTCAGTGAGCTCTATCAGAATGTGTTGTATCTCTGGGACTCAGTGAGCTCTATCAGAATGTGTTGTTATCTCGTGGACTCAGTGAGCTCTATCAGAATGTGTTGTATCGCTGGGAGCCAACTCTCTGAGTAACAGATTACTGGGCATGTGTTGCGTCTCCTGGCTCGTCTGAGAGTTATTAACAAGCTGTTCTCTCAACAACAACAACAACAACAACGCCAGGCTCAGCTCTAGAGCGAGATAAAAGTGATATCCTGCACTGCCGATTCAGAGCCATCCTGCTATTATACACACGGGCCTCATTGGCTTCAGAGAGAGAGTTTAGTCAGGGACAGACTGGGGGATGGATAGAGATGTTTGGATCTGTTTGAAAAAGAGGGAGATAGTGATTATGGTTTTTGTTAAAGAGGGAGATAGCGATTATGTTTTTTTTAGCCAGTGTCTGTCCGTAATCTTTTGTCTGGAGGCACTAAGGGCATCATAACCATCTCCTGAAGTCATCAGCCCTGAGGTCAGTCTGGTCG
>NW_024608364.1:0-59380 GCF_018296145.1 Oncorhynchus tshawytscha | reverse complement strand
TAGCGAGGCTATAACAGTAGCGAGGTTATAACAGTAGTAAGGCTATAACAGTAGCGAGGCTATATACAGTAGCGAGGCTATATACAGGCACCGGTCAGTCGGGCTGATTCAGGTAGTATGTACATGTAGATATGGTTAAAGAGACTATGCAAATATGATGAACAGAGAGTAGCCGTAACTTAAAAGAGGGGTGGGTGGGTGGTGGGTGGAGGGACACAATGCAAATAGCCCTGTTAGCCAATATGCGGGGGTACTGGTTGGTCGGACCAATTGAGGTAGTATGTACATGAATGTATAGATAAAGTGACTATGCATATATGATAAAACAGAGAGTAGCAGAAGCGTAAAAGAGGGGTTTGGGTACACAATGCGAATAGTCCGGGTAGCCTTTTGATTACTTGTTCAGGAGTCTTATGGCTTGGGGGTAAAAACTATTGAGAAGCCTTTTTGTCCTAGACTTGGCACTCCGGTACCTCTTGCCATGCAATAGTAGAGAGAACAGTCTGTGACTGGGGTGGCTGGGGACTTTGACAACTTTTATGGCCTTCCTCTGACACCGCCTGGTGTAGAGGTCCTGGATGGCAGGCAGCTTAGCCCCAGTGATGTACTGGGCCGTACGCACTACCTTCAGTAATGCCTTGCGGTCGGAGGCCGAGCAGTTGCCATACCAGGCAGTGAGGCAACCAGTCGGGATGCTCTCGATGTTGCAGCTGTAGAACCTTTTGAGGATCTCAGGGCCCATGCCAAATCTTTTTAGTTTCCTGAGGCGGAATAGGCTTTGTCGTGCCCTCGTCACAACTGTCTTAGTGTGTTTGGACCATTCTAGTTTGTTGGTGATGTAGACACCAAGGAACTTGAAGCTCTCAACCTGCTCCACTACAGCCCGATGATGAGAATGGGGGCGTGCTCGGTCCTCCTTTTCCTGTAGTCCACAATCATATCCTTAGTCTTGGTTACGTTGAGGGACAGGTTGTTATTCTGGCACCACCCTGCCAGGTCTCTGGCTTCCTCCCGATAGGCTGTCTCGTCGTTGTCAGTGATCAAGCCTACCACTGTTGTGTCATCAGCAAACTTAACTATGGTGTTGGAGTCGTGCCTGGCCATGCAGTCGTGGGTGAATAGAGAGAACAGGAGAGGACTGAGCACACAACCCTGGGGGGCTCCAGTGTTGAGGATCAGCGTGGCAGATGTGTTGCTACCTACACTCACCACCTGGGGGCGTCCCATCAGGAAGTCTAGGATCCAGTTGCAGAGGGAGGTGTTTAGTCCCAGGATCCTTAGCTTAGTGATGAACTTTGAGGGTACTATTGTGTTGCTGTAGTCAATGAATAGCATTCTCACATAAATGTTCCTTTTGTCCAGGTGGGTAAGGGCAGTGTGGAGTGCAATAGAGATTGCATCATCTGTGGATCTGTTTGGGCGGTATGCAAATTGGAGTGTGTCTAGGGTTTCTGGGATAATGGTGTTAATGTGAACCATTTCCAGCCTTTCAAAGCAATTCATGTCTACAGACGTGAGTGCTACGTGTCTGTTTTCATTTACGTAGGTTAAATTCATGTTTGTGGGCACAGGGATTATGGTGGTCTGCGTGAAACATGTTGGTATTACAGACTCAATCAGAGACATGTTGAAAATGTCAGTGAAGACACCTGCCAGTTGGTCAGCACATGCCCGGAGCACATGTCCTGGTTATCCGTCTGGCAGCGCAGCCTTGTGAATGTTGACCTGTTAAAAGGTCATCCCTACATCGGCTACGGAGAGCGTGATCACGCAGGCGTCCGGAACAGCTGATGATCTCATGCATGCCTCATTGTTCCTTGCCTCGAAGCGAGCAAAGAAGTGATTTAGCTCATCTGGTAGGCTTTAGTCACTGGGCAGCTAGTGGCTGTGCTTCCCTTTGTAGTCTGTTTTAATTTGCAAGCCCTGCCACATAAGACGAGCTTCAGAGCCAGTGTAGTACGATTTAATCTTAGCCCTGTATTGATGCTTTGCCTGTTTGATGGTTCGTCGCAGGGCATAGCAGGATTTCTTATCAGCTTCCAGGTTAGAGTCCCGCATCTTGAAAGCAGCAGCTCTACCCTTTAGCTCAGTGCGAATGTTGCCTGTAATCCATTGCTTCTGGTTGGGGTATGTACGTACAGTCACTGTGGGGATGACGTCCTCAATGTACTTATTGATAAAGCCAGTGACTGATGTGGTGTACTCCTCAATGCCATCGTAAGAATCCCCGGAACATTTTCCAGTCTGTGATAGCAAAAAAGTCCTTTAGTTTAGCAAAATCTAGAGACTTCCTTAGATTTCGTGCACCAGCTGTTGTTTACAAATATGCACAGACCGCCCCCCTTGTCTTACCGGATTGTGCTGTTCTATCCTGCCGGTGCAGCGTATATCCTTCTAGCTGAATATCCATATCATCATTCAGCCACGATTCTGTGAAACATAGGACATTACAGGTTTTGATGTCCCATTGGTAGGATATTCGTGATCGTACCTCGTCTAATTTATTGTCCAATGGTTGCACGTTGGCGGGCAATATTGACGGTAACATTAGCTTTACCACTTGCCTTCTGCGGATGCATGGTGCTTTCAATGCCAGGATTGTTGGTTTGATTCCTCTGAGGCCACCAATATGGAAAATGTATGCTTGACCACTTTTGGATGAAAGGTTATATTATATTTTATATTATGGTCTGCAGTGCATTCGGAAAGTATTCAGTCCACTTGACTTTTTCCACATTATTTAAACATTACAGCCTTATTCTAAAGTTGATTGAAAACGTTTTACCCCCCTCATCAATCTACACACAATACGCCATAATGACAAACCAAAAACAGGTTTTAGACATTTTTGTACATGCATTACAAAAAAAATGGAAATATTAAATTGACATAAGTATTCAGAAAATGTGGAATTGTGTTGTGTGACATAACTGCACATTTTAAGTGGCATTTTATTGTCCCCAGCACAAGGTGGACCTGTGTAATGATCTTGCTGTTTAGTCAGCTTCTTGATATGCCACACCTGTCAGGTGGATGGTTTATCTTGGGAAAGGAGAAATGGTCATTATCAGGTTTGTAAATAAATAAAACATTTTTAGAAATATGCTTTTTTTGTGCGTATGAAGAATTTCTGGGATCTTTTATTTCAACTCATGAAACATGGGACCAAACACTTTACATGTAGCGGTCATATATTTGTTCATATATTTGTTCATATATTTGTTCATATATTTGTTCATATATTTGTCCATATATTTGTTCATATATTTGTTCATATATTTGTCCATATATTTGTTCATATATTTGTTCATATATTTGTTCATATATTTGTTCATATATTTGTTCATATATTTGTTCATATATTTGTCCATATATTTGTTCATATATTTGTTCATATTTTTGTTCATATATTTGTTCATATTTTTGTTCATGGTTCTTATCAAGCTAGAAATGACAATAACCATAGGAGTTACCAGACAGCACAACAGATCTGGGACCTGCAGGCTACATTCTGGAACTACCACACAATGGTGGTTGTATTCATTGGACAACCCTTTGAATAACCCTTTCTGGATCCACATTTTATCACAGCTAGAACCCTTTTGGGTTCTTTGTAGAACCCTCTGTGTAAAGGGTTTTACATTCCAGAGCAATGACAGAGGAGAGAGATGGCAGAAAACCCCATGAAACAGGAGATGGAGTGCAGAGCACCCAATGACAGAGGAGAGGGAGGGCAGAGCACCCAATGACAGAGGAGAGGGAGGTCAGAGTACCCCATGAAACAGGAGATGGAGTGCAGAGCACCCAATGACAGAGGAGAGGGAGGGCAGAGTACCCAATGACAGAGGAGAGGGAGGTCAGAGTACCCAATGACAGAGGAGAGGGAGGGCAGAGTACCCAATGACAGAGGAGGGGGAGGGCAGAGCACCCAATGACAGAGGAGAGGGAGGTAAGAGTACCCAATGACAGAGGAGAGGGAGGTCAGAGTACCCAATGACAGAGGAGAGGGAGGTCAGAGAACCCAATGACAGAGGAGAGGGAGGTCAGAGAACCCAACTACAGAGGAGAGGGAGGTCAGAGAACCCAACTACAGAGGAGAGGGAGGTCAGAGAACCCAATGACAGAGGAGAGGGAGGTCAGAGTACCCAATGACAGAGGAGAGGGAGGTCAGAGTACCCAATGACAGAGGAGAGGGAGGTCAGAGCACCCAATGACAGAGGAGAGAGAGGGCAGAGAACCCAATGACAGAGGAGAGGGAGGTCAGAGCACCCAATGACAGAGGAGAGGGAGGGCAGAGCACCCAATGACAGAGGAGAGAGAGGGCAGAAAACCCCATGAAACAGGAGATGGAGTGCAGAGCACCCAATGACAGAGGAGAGAGAGGGCAGAAAACCCCATGAAACAGGAGATGGAGTGCAGAGCACCCAATGACAGAGGAGAGGGAGGGCAGAGCACCCAATGACAGAGGAGAGGGAGGGCAGAGCACCCAATGACAGAGGAGAGGGAGGGCAGAGCACCCAATGACAGAGGAGAGGGAGGGCAGAGCACCCAATGACAGAGGAGAGGGAGGGCAGAGTACCCAATGACAGAGGAGAGGGAGGTCAGAGTACCCAATGACAGAGGAGAGGGAGGTCAGAGTACCCAATGACAGAGGAGAGAGGGGCAGAAAACCCCATGAAACAGGAGATGGAGTGCAGAGTACCCAATGACAGAGGAGAGGGAGGTCAGAGTACCCAATGCCAGAGGAGAGGGAGGGCAGAGTACCCAATGACAGAGGAGAGGGAGGTCAGAGTACCCAATGACAGAGGAGAGGGAGGTCAGAGAACCCAATGACAGAGGAGAGGGAGGTCAGAGAACCCAACTACAGAGGAGAGGGAGGTCAGAGTACCCAATGACAGAGGAGAGGGAGGGCAGAGCACCCAATGACAGAGGAGAGGGAGGTCAGAGCACCCCACTACAGAGGAGAGGGAGGTCAGAGAACCCAACTACAGGGGAGAGGGAGGGTAGAGCACCCAATGACAGAGGAGAGGGAGGGCAGAGCACCCAATTACAGAGGAGAGGGAGGGCAGAGCACCCAATGACAGAGGAGAGGGAGGGCAGAGCACCCAATTACAGAGGAGAGGGAGGGCAGAGCACCCAATGACAGAGGAGAGGGAGGGCAGAGCACCCAATGACAGAGGAGATGGAGGGCAGAGCACCCAATGACAGAGGGGATGGAGGGCAGAGCACCCAATGACAGAGGAGAGGGAGGGCAGAGTACCCAATGACAGAGGAGAGGGAGGGCAGAGCACCCAATGACAGAGGAGATGGAGGGCAGAGCACCCAATGACAGAGGGATGGAGGGCAGAGCACACAATGACAGAGGAGAGGGAGGGCAGAGAACCCAACTACAGAGGAGAGGGAGGGCAGAGTACCCAATGACAGAGATGAGGGAGGGCAGAGAACCCAACTACAGAGGAGAGGGAGGGCAGAGCACACAATGACAGAGATGAGGAGGGCAGAGAACCCAACTACAGAGGAGAGGGAGGGCAGAGTACCCAATGACAGAGGAGAGGGAGGGCAGAGCACCCAATGACAGAGGAGATGGAGGGCAGAGCACCCAATGACAGAGGGGATGGAGGGCAGAGCACCCAATGACAGAGGAGAGGGAGGGCAGAGTACCCAATGACAGAGGAGAGGGAGGGCAGAGCACCCAATGACAGAGGAGATGGAGGGCAGAGCACCCAATGACAGAGGGGATGGAGGGCAGAGCACACAATGACAGAGGGGATGGAGGGCAGAGAACCCAATGACTGAGTAGTTTATGTTAATCTTAATGACTTTTTATCTTAGCAACCCAATAATAACCTTGAGAACATTGTCTAGATAAATAAAGGTTAAATAAATAATTATCAACTTTCACAAAAACACAGGTACATGTATGAGCTGAGATCAGTGAGAGCTGAGATCAGTGAGCTGAGACCAGTGAGAGCTGAGACCAGTGAGAGCTGAGACCAGTGAGAGCTGAGACCAGTGAGAGCTGAGACCAGTGAGAGCTGAGACCAGTGAGAGCTGAGACCAGTGAGAGCTGAGACCAGGGCCTCTGGGTTCCTGTCTGTCTCTGTGGTATTCCTCCCTTCCTTTTCCAGTCACTTGTGAGAGTCTCAATTCAGGCCTCACTCACTCACCTGAACAATTCTTGGAATATCTCAACATTTGTTTTTGGACGTGAAGTGTTGGGTCCTTTTCTTTACAATGAGACAATTTCTGGGCAATATGTCTGTCTAGAGGAGTGGGTTATCTCCTTTGGATCAACAGAACCATCACATGAAAATGTTCTGTATAGCCTCTCTAACTGTTTCCTTCTCTTTCTCTTTCCAACCCAGTGGGATGAATGTCACATCACAGTTGTTTTTGTTTATAAATAATACATTCAAATAAATTAGGAACAGTGTAAGGTTTATAAGGCAAAACTGGAGGCTTGGAGGGAGAGAGAGAGAGAGAGCGAGAGAGAGCAAATGAAAGAGACAGTGTTTCCTTCAAACAACAGGTGAGGCCATTTTGGATTGTATAATCATGCTGGAAATCTAGCAAGTTTATTGTCGATAAATGTATTTATAGTTTTTTTTGATTCAAATAATTTTGGTGCCAATTTCAGATATAATTGTACATTTCCAAAACTCTTTTTGTACACAAACTCAAATTGTGTAATATCCTGTCACGACTTCCGCCGAAGGTAACTGATCTCAGTCCTGTTTAAAGTGAACTGTGGTATAAAATAGAAACATAACTCTGTTCTCTTTGTATTCACTCTGCCCCTGGCTTTGAAGGACGACTCAACTCTTTGTCAGTTCTCTTCACCTATTTTGTGGACAGAGTCCACTTTGCATTCAGTCTTCTATGTTTAGAAAGGAACCAAGATCTTTCTCCAACTTTCACTCAATGCACCCTGGGATTTTACAAAGTGAAGGACAAGCCATTCAATCAGAATGTGTTATCAGACAGCTACATTTTGGAAGATAATAGATATAGACATAATTATAATCAGAAGATAATATTAACATGCACTGTACATTTCATTGCTAACAGAAATAATAGCAATAGAATAATCGCAGAATAAATAATGATTTATTTGAAAATAGTACACCCAAGGTAGTCTACCGCCCCTCAACGATCCCTCACCAACCCAACAAATGCACATTGAACACCCACACTGGAAAAGTGTGGTTATGCATGCTGTGTGTGTGTGTTTATGGATGAACCATGCTCTACAAACTGTGTTTATGGATGTGTGTGTGTGTGTGTGTCTGTGTGTGTGTGTTTATGGATGCGTGTGTGTGTGTGTGTGTGTGTGTGTGTGTGTGTGTTTATGGATGCGTGTGTGTGTGTGTGTGTGTGTGTGTGTGTGTGTGTGTGTGTGTGTGTTTGCACACCAGTGTGTACTGTATGTTAACAGATCCATAGATAGTGTGGTTGGGGTTGAGAAGGTGATGGAGAAAATATCCCTCATTAATCATTATTCTGTTCACAGGATTCTACACACCTTCCTCATGTCTTCATCAGTATCACTTCATTACCAACAATATGAACTGGACTGATGCCCAGAGTTACTGCAGAGCACATTACACTGATCTGGCTACAGTAGATGACATGGAGGACCTGAACAGGCTGATGACCAGTGTCAGTAGTTCTAATTACTGGTTCTGGATCGGACTGAAGAAGGGAGACTCCATGAAGTGGCACTGGTCTCTGGCAGACAGACGTTTCTACAGAGAGGGGGAGACTGAGTTCAGAAACTGGGACACTGGAACACCCCAAAATGGTAACTGTGCTTTAATGAGTACATCTGGTCTGTGGAACAACACCTCCTGTGATGACCAGCATCACTTCATCTGTTATGATGGTGAGTGTACACATACTAATGATGAAGCCTGTTCTAAGTGCTGGAGCTGCCATTGAGTTGAAACATAGACTCATGAGAGCTTTAAGTTGTTAATCAGTTATTGATCTGTTATCAAATCAATGACAACATGTACTATAGATGATCAGTAGATGATGTTTCATTGGATATTTGTATTGATTATTACATTTGACTTTTGCAGGAAAACAAGTCACCAACCAAACATACGTCTTAATTCAGGAGAACAGGACCTGGATAGATGCTCAGAGTTACTGCAGACAGTATCACACAGACCTGGTCAGTGTGAGGAACCAGACTGAGAACACAGAGATAGAGAAGAAGATATCACTGAGGGGACTTCCTGTGTGGATCGGTCTGTTTCTAGACTCCTGGAGATGGTCAGACCAGAGTGACTCCTCATTCAGAAACTGGTTGTCAGGACGGCCTTCAACAGATCAGGGAGACACCTGCACTCTGGTGTCTTTTAATCGTTATTATTATGACTATGATTATTATGACTATTATAATTATGCTCCATGGATAAATGATCCCTGTGGCCTCAACTATCCTTTCATCTGCTATGGTAAGTTACAACATTCTCCTCCTGGTCTTAATAATAGAATGATGACAAGATAATTCTAATTCCCCCATGATTCACTACTGTCATTGTGGGATTGTATTATCTTGTAGGTCCAGCTGTGGAGACCACTGAGAAACCTCAACTGAAGAGACATGTGGTGAGAATGAAGATGACCCCAAAGGATCAACATCTGAACATCAGCGATCCTGCTGTTCAGGACCCCACTCTCAAGGGTGTCTCAGGACTCCATCTTACAAGAGGTGAGTTTTACCCTGTTCATGAAGAACCACTCAATAATGATGCAAACTCTACAGATCACCTCTATGATACAGAGTGAAATATTGTGTGTCTCTGTGTGTCTTTGTGTTTCTCCAGATAAGGAACAAGCTGAAGGAGCAGGGGTTACCTGCAGACACCAAAGTGACATGGAAAAAGCAGCCTGATGGGAAGGTCTTCCACAAGGAAGAAGAGGGGTCTCCCAAGAAAGAAGAGGAGGAGAAGAAGATGAAGAAGAGTATGATGACAAAGAGAGAACTCTAATTATGTCAAATGTTCTCTCCTTTTTTATTTAGATTAATTATCTGTACTGGGATGTATTTTCTGAACCTAATTCAATGTGTTTTATTAATTAAATTGTTTATGTATAAACATTAATAGTGTTTTATCATGAGATGTTTTTCTTGATAATTTTCTTGACTTGGTTGTTTTATTACACATCATGTCTGTAAATGAGTTATTTGTAGTGATGTTGATATTCAGGGCTGAGAAAAAGTATTTGTCTCCTTTCTAATGTTCTCAACTTTTACAGATTTAAGATGAAGAATGTTATCAGATCTTCAAAGAAAAGAGAATATTAGATGAAGGGAACCTGAGTGAACAAATAACACAACAATTACATACTTATTTCATTTATTTCATAAACAAAGTTATGTAACATCCAATGTTCATGTGTTAAATATGAATTGTCCCATTACACTCAATAACTGGTTTATGAAGTTGTTGATCAGTATTTCACGTCGCTGTGGAGCATGTTTGGCCCAGTCTTCCACCTAGAACTGCTTAAACTCAGCGAGTTTTCAAGGATGAACTTTGAAGTCCTGCCACAACATCTCCATTGGGATCATTAGGTCTGGACATTGACGAGGTCATTCCAAAACTTCAAATGTGTTTCTTTTGAACCATTTTCATGTAGACTTGACTGTGTGTTTTGGATCAATGTCTTGCTGCATGACTCTCTTCAGCTCACAGACGGATGGCCTGACATTCTCCTGTAGAATTCTCTTATACTGAGCAGATCTCATGGTTCCTTCTATTAAGGCAAGTCGTCCAGGTTCTGAGGCAGCAAAGCATCCCCTTTACTGATGAATGCAGTGGTTTTTGCCAGGCGAAATGGGACCATGTCGTCTAAAAAACAATGTTGTTATTGAATTTTTACCCCTTTTTCTCCCCAATTTCGTGGTGTCCAATTTGTTTTAGTAGCTACTATCTTGTCTCATCGCTACAACTCCCGTACGGGCTCCGGAGAGACGAAGGTTGAAAGTCATGCGTCCTCCGATACACAACCCAACCAAGCCGCACTGCTTCTTAACACAGCGCGCATCCAACCCGGAAGCCAGCCGCACCAATGTGTCGGAGGAAAAAGCCGCACCAATGTGTCGGAGGAAACACCGTGCACCTGGCAACCTTGGTTAGCGTGCACTGCGCCTGCCACAGGAGTCGCTGGTGCGCGATGAGTCAAAGATATCCCTACCGGCCAAGCACTCCCTAACCCGGATGGTGCTGGGCCAATTGTGCGCCGCCCCACGGACCTCCCGGTCGCGGCCGGTTGCGACAGAGCCTGGGAGCGAACCCAGAGTCTCTGGTGGCACAGCTCGGCACTGCAGCGCCCTTCACCACTTCACCACAAAAAAAACAAAAACAATTATACATCTGTCGATAAAACCTTCTTCCAAGAGTCTTGATGTGTAATGCAATGCGTACAGGCGGCAGAGAAGTCAGGCACAGGAGAGTGCTTAATAAACATAAACCTCCGTCAACTGAACAATACAATAAATGGGTCAAACAAAACCTGGTCAAAACCAGCATACCGTACATAGGCACCACAAGAAACAATTACCGACCAGGACAATGAGGGGGAACAGAGGGTTAAATACACAACAAGTATTTGATGGAATTGGAACCAGGTGTGATGGAAGACAAAACAAAACCAATGGAAAATGAAAAGTGGATCGGCGATGGCTGGAAGGTCGGTGACGTCGACTGCCGAACGCCACCCAAACAACGAGAGGGACCAACTCCGGCGGAAGTAGTGACATGATGATCATCCAGTTGCTTTCAGGTGCTTTTTCGGAAACTTTAGTCAACTTTTTGGGCTAGATGGGTCCCATTATGTTTGTTGAAAACCAAACACTGAATTCCACAGTAAAACACTTCATATCAATCGTCAAGCATGGTGGTGGTAGTGTGATGGTTTGAGGATGCTTTGCTGAGTTACAGCAGTTCTGCATGGAAGAGTGGGCCAAAAGTCCTCCACAGCAATGTGAGAGACTGATCAACAACTACAGGAAGTGCTTGGTTGCAGTCATTAGATCTAAAGGTGGAACAACCAGCTATTGAGTGTAAAGGGGCAATTACTTTTCACACAGGGGAATTGGGTGTTGCATAACTTTGTTAATTAAATAGACAAAATAAGTATAAATATGGTTTGTTATTTTGCAAACTCAGGTTCACTTTATCTAATTTTAGGTTTTGGTTGAAGATCTAATAAACTTCAGTATTAAAATTTTGCAAAAATAGAGAATATCAGAAAGGGGGCAAATACTTTTTCACAGCACTGTGAGTATCAATGTGTTTTTCTAATTGGAATGTAACTTTCTTTAATTGAAATGTATTTAGACCACAGTTTACATACTGCATAGCCAATGTAGTCTCAGCATGTTTTTTATTGGTTAATGAAGATGTATTTTCTGATGATCAAGTAAATGCCTGTTGCAGATTGACAGTATCGGTCTAGAGTTGTGATTCTTCAAGTTTCAACTTAATATTATTTTAATGTTTATTTGACACATTTTTCCTTGATGATAAAGACATGTAGACATAATGTGTAATCAACTCCTCTCTTCAGGACTCTGATACACTGGTACCAGTTAGAAACATGTCCTGCTGAGCAGAGCTTTAGTTACATTTTTCCTTGATGATAAAGACATCTAGACATAATGTGTAATCAACTCCTCTCTTCAGGACTCTGATACACTGGTACCAGTTAGAACCATGTCCTGCTGACCAGAGCTTTAGTTACATTTTGCATAACTTCCTCAAATTAGACAGAGGGGAACTTTCCACATCAACCAGAACCAGGATATTTCCTGGAACACACAATGATGTGACATCAGTAATGAACCTGGTCTCAGATCTGTTTGTGGCATCTTGCCAACTCTCATGTGTGTTGTGGTGCTGTGTGGCTCAGTTTGTAGAGCATCGTGCTTTTGTCACGGCCGATGAAAGAAGTAGACCAAGGTGCAGCTTGGTGAGTGTACATTTTCCTTTTATTTAAATGTTGCCAACAAAACAACAAAGGAAGAATCAACCGTGAAGCTTAACTTCAGCTATACTGCCTCTAACAAAGTAAACTACCCACACTGAAAGGAGGGAAAAAGGGCTACCTAAGTATGATTCCCAATCAGAGACAATGATAGACAGCTGTCCCTGATTGAGAACCACACCTGGCGAAAACATAGAAATAAAGAAACATAGAAAACAAAACATAGAATGCCCACCCCACATCACACTCTCACCTAAACAAATAGAGAAATACAATGTCTCTCTAAGGTCAGGGCGTGATAGTACCCCCCCCCAAGGTGCGAATTCCGGCCACAAAACTGAACCTATAGGGGGTAGTCTGGGTGCGATTCTATCCACGGTGGCGGCTATGGTGCGGGGCGTAGACCCCTCTCCACCTCTGGCTCACCCCCCTTTGGTGGCGCCTCTGGTGTGGGGAACCTCACTGCCGACCCCGGACTGGGGACCCTCTCTGCGGGCCCCGTACTAGGGACCCTCGTTGCGGGCCCCGGAATGGGGACCCTCGTTGCTGGCCCTGGACTGGGGACCCTCGTTGTGGGCTCCGGACTGGAGGGCGTTGCTGGAGGGAGGAGGCCTACAGGAGGCCTGGTCCTTAGGGGAGGCAGAGGATGAACCGGGCTGTGGGGGAGCACTGGAGATCTCGTGCGCAGCCGTGGCACCACTCCACCAGGCTGAATGCCCACTTTAGCCCCAGCACTTCCAGAGTGCAGGCACAGGTCGAACCAGGCTGTGGGGGAACACTGGAGATCTAGTGCTTGACACTTGCACCTCTCCACTTGGCTGAATGCCCACTTTAGCCCAGCACGGGCGGCGCGCAGGCATAGGACGCACTGAACAGTCCCAGCGCACCGGAGACACAGTGCGCAGAGCCGGCGCAGGATACCCTGGGCCAAAACGGCACACCGTAGACCAAGCACGCTGAGCTGCCACAATCTGCCCTGGCTGGATGTCCACTCGTGTGGCACTTGTGGAGGGCTGGCATATAGCGCACTGGGCTATGAGCGCGCCCCTGGAGACACCGTGCGCTTTACCGCATAACACCTGACCAGTCCCACGCTGCTTCCGGTAAGCACAGGGTGTTGCCTCAGGTCTATAGCCTGACTCCGCCAATCTCCCCCACATTTTTTGGGGGGGGCTGCCTCTTGTGCCTGCTTCGCTGACTTGCTTCATATCGCAGCCTCTCAGCTTTAGCTGCCTCCAGTTCCTCTTTCGGACAGCGATATTCACCAGCCTGCCTCCAGGGTCCCGTCCAGGATTTCCTCCCAAGTCCACGAATCCTGAACCCTCTGCTCCTCCATACCACGCTGCTTGGTCCGCTTGTGGTGGGTAGTTCTGTAACGGTCGTCTGATGAAGAAGGATTGGACCAAAGCGCAGCGTGGTAAGTCCTACTTGTGTGATGGTGGCTAACACATCTGATTGGCTGTCTGATTGGTATTGCCTCTGTTCCTGTTTTTATGTTCCTTCTGTCCATGTCATTTCCTGATCTCCAGTCAAACCACAAAGCAACTCTCAAAGCACTAAGGAATCCCTTTCAATTCCAATAGTGACATCATTTAGGAGATTTAGGGCCCTAAGCATTGACCCCATGAGAACCTGCTCATCTCACTCCTACCTGCCTCTCAACCTCCCCATGTTCAGTAACAGACCTGTAAAAACCACAAACAAAGGGATGGAGAATTTGATGCGATGCTATTGATATAGCTTTTATAGTCATTCTTTACAACATAGTCGTTTTTTTCAAAAGGAATTGAACGTAGAAAGTAGAACTCTCTCTCTCTTTCTCTCTCTCTATCTATCCATATGCTTTATTGTCCTTCAATCTTTATGCAAACTATTTTGACCTCAATGGAAGAGATCATGGTAATAGAAACCTGACAGGACCTATTTTACATCACGGACAGCGACGCTCACCACTAAAGGGACTGTTAGCCTAACAACAACAACATAGACAGAGTTCAGGCTTTTTGTTATGCTTAGCAAAAGAGGCACACGGACACACACACGCACACACACACAGTTTTGTATTGCTATCCTTGTGGGGACCAAACAATTGATTCCCATCCAAAATCTTATTCTCCCTAAATCTAACCCTAAATATGAACAGTAACCCTAAACCTAATAATAACCTCTAAACTGTACCCCAAACACATAACCGTAAAACTGTACCTAACCGTAACTCCTATCCCTAAACCTACCGTAACCCCTAACCCTAACCTTAATCCCAACCCTAACTCCTAATCCTAACCGTAACCCCTAACCCTAACCCTAATCCTAACCCTAACCCTAACTCCTAATCCTAACCGTAACCCCTAACCCTAACCTTAATCCTAACCCTAACTCCTAAACCTAACTGTAACCCCTAACCCTAACCTTAAACCTAACCCTAACTCCTAATCCTAACCGCAACCCCTAACCCTAACCTTAATCCTAAACCTAACTGTAATCCCTAACCTTAATCCTAACCATAATTGTAACCCTTACCCCATATCTTACCCCGATACCTAAAATAGCATTTTTCCTTGTGGGGATGGGCAAAATGTCCGCAATTGTCCGAATGATCCATGTTTAGCTATCCTTGTGAGAGATTCCCTACAAGGATAGTTTAGCAAAAAAACACAAACACACACACTGAAACAAAATGAATGAGTGATAGAGTGTAGCACTAGTAAAGTGACAGAAACAAACACGGGCAAGGTGAGAGAAAGATGTCATGTCTTTCTGAGAGAGATGGAGAGGGAGAAAAAGAGAGAGGGGGAGAACACAGATAGAGGAACAGATGAAGAGAGTGTGAAAGGGAAGGAGAGGGTCCTAAATAAAGAGGGACCAGATGAGAGAGGAGGGAGAGAGAGAGAGAGATGTGGTCACTTCTCAGAGGCTCTTTGTCTTTTGCTGTGTGAACAGGTTACTCATTGGTCCTGCGGTCACCCCCCTCTTCAAAAGGGGGGACGCTCTTGACCCAAACTGCTACAGACCAATATCTATCCTACCCTGCCTTTCTAAGGTCTTTGAAAGCCAAGTCAACAAACAGATTACCGATCATTTCGAATCCCACCATACCTACTCCGCTATTATGCAATCTGGTTTCAGAGCTGGTCATGGGTGCACCTCAGCCACGCACAAGGTCTTAAACGATATCTTAACCAACATCGATAAGAAACAATACTGTGCAGCCATATTCATTGACCTGACCAAGGCTTTCGACTCTGTCAATCACCACATCCTCATCGGCAGACTCGACAGCCTTGGTTTCTCAAATGACTGCCTCGCCTGGTTCACCAACTACTTCTCAGATAGAGTTCAGTGTGTCAAATCATAGGGTCTGTTGTCCGGGCCACTGGCAGTCTCTATGGGGGTGCCACAGGGTTCAATTTTTGGACCAAATCTCTTCTCTGTACACATCAATGATGTCGCTCTTGCTGCTGGTGAGTCTCTGATCCACCTCTACGCAGACGACACCATTCTGTATACTTCTGGCCCTTCTTTGGACACTGTGTTAACAACCCTCCAGGCGAACTTCAATGCCATACAACTCTCCTTCCGTGGCCTCCAATTGCTCTTAAATACAAATAAAACTAAATGCATGCTCTTCAACGGATCGCTGCTGTCACGATCGTCGTAAGGAGCAGACCAAAATGCAGCGTGGTATGTGTTCATGACGGTTTTTTAATCAAAGAAAGCACTGAACACTGAATACAAACTATACAAAACAATAAAGGAATAACGACCGTGAAGCTATAATGAGAACTGTGCTGACACAAGCAACGAACATAGACAATCACCCACAACCCACAATGACAAAACAGGCTACCTAAATATGGCTACCAATCAGAGACAATGACTAACACCTGCCTCTGATTGAGAACCATATCAGGCCAAACACAGAAACAGACAAACTAGACATCCAACATAGAATGCCCACTCAGATCACACCCTGACCAAACAAAACATAGAAACATACAAAGCAAACTATGGTCAGGGTGTGACAGCTGCCTGCACCTGCCCGCCTGTCCAACATCACTACTCTGGACTTAGAATATGTGGACAACTACAAATACCTGTTTCTAAACTTTGACAAAACGCTCAGCTGGTGTCCCTGGCTATGTCCAACCCTGTTGCCATAGTGATAGATGTTACGTGCCATCTGTTTGTTTGACTAAGATAATAACTTCATGAGAATGTCTACTCCTTTTTGCATACCCCTGTTTGGAAACAGAATATGAATAACATATTCAAATCAATGGGTTTAAGTCAGTTTAAGTCAGTTCAATCAGTTTAAGATGTATATAGGGCCAAGCAACGGAGATAGACACAGAAGGAGAGAGAGATCTGGAGAGAGCAAGATAGACGGAGTGAGACAGACTTTCCTACAAACAACCGGTGAGGCCATGTTAAAAATGTATAATATTTTTAGCATTAATGTAGAGAAATGAATGTAACACAGTTTTTTTTTAATCATTCTGGTTACATTTCAGATGTAATTGGTACCTTTTGAAATCTCTTGGAACACAACTCTAAACTGAGTGTAGGAGTCTCTGATCACATCTTTAGCCATATTTCCATTGAATTTCACACTGATGGAAACTTCTTTGTACCTCACCCTCCTAATCTCAGGTCAGTTAGATGTGATTGTGTTTGTACGTGTGTGTGACACGTGTGTGTGTGACACGTGTGTGTTTGCTTGAACAATTTGGTGTACCACGTGCAAAGATGCATAGATGATTGTGGTTGCTGGATAAAATGTCTGTCAGGAATCATTATTCTCTTCGCAGGGTTCTACACACCTTCCTCGTGTCTTATTTGTCAGTATCACGTCATAAACATAAAAAAGACCTGGACGGATGCCCAGAGTTACTGCAGAGCACATTACACTGATCTGGCTACAGTAGATGACATGGAGGACCTGAACAGGCTGATGACCAGTGTCAGTAGTTCTAATTACTGGTTCTGGATCGGACTGAAGAAGGGAGACTCCATGAAGTGGCACTGGTCTCTGGCAGACAGACGTTTCTACAGAGAGGGGGAGACTGAGTTCAGAAACTGGGACACTGGAACACCCCAAAATGGCAACTGTGTTTTTATGAGTACATCTGGTCTGTGGAACAACACCTCCTGTGATGACCAGCATCACTTCATCTGTTATGATGGTGAGTATTCACATACTAATGATGAAGCCTGTTCTAAGTGCTGGAGCTGCCATTGAGTTGAAACATAGACTCATGAGAGCTTTAAGTTGTTAATCAGTTATTGATCTGTTATCAAATCAATGACAACATGTACTATAGATGATCAGTAGATGATGTTTCATTGGATATTTGAATTGATTATTACATTTGACTTTTGCAGGAAAACAAGACACCAACCTAACATACGTCTTAATTCAGGAGAACAAGGCCTGGATAGATGCTCAGAGTTACTGCAGACAGTATCACACAGACCTGGTCAGTGTGAGGAACCAGACTGAGAACACAGAGATAGAGAAGAAGATGTCACTGACGGGACTTCCTGTGTGGATCGGTCTGTTTCTAGACTCCTGGAGATGGTCAGACCAGAGTGACTCCTCATTCAGAAACTGGCATTCAGGACGGCCTTCAACAAATCAGGGAGACAACTGCACTCTGGTGTCTTCTCATTCTTATTTTTATTATTCTGATTACCGGTATTATTCTAAATGGATAAATCATAAATCATCCCTGTGACTCCAACTTTCCTTTCATCTGCTATGGTAAGTTACCATATTATCCACCTGATCTACCTGATACTATGATGACAGAAGAACTCTAATGTTGCCCCTATGATTCACTACTGTCATTGTGGGATTGTATTATCTTGTAGGTCCAGCTGTGGAGACCCCTGAGAAACCTCAACTGAAGAGACAGGTGGTGAGAATGAAGATGACCCCAAAGGATCAACATCTGAACATCAGTGATCCTGCTGTTCAGGACACCATCTTACAAGAGGTGAGTTTCCCCCTGTTCATGAAGAACCAACCGGGTAATGATACAAACTTTATAGATCACCTCTCTGGTCTGGTTCCTAGTCTGTTGTGGATGACCTCCTCTCTGGTCTGGGTCCTAGTCTGTTGTGGATGACCTCCTTTCAGGTCTGGGATCTAGTCTGTTGTGGATGACCTCCTTTCAGGTCTGGGATCTAGTCTGTTGTGGATGACCTCCTCTCTGGTCTGGGTCCTAGTCGGATTGAAGATGACCTCCTCTCTGGTCTGCGTCCTAGTCTGTTGTAGATGACCTCCTCTCTGGTCTGCGTCCTAGTCTGTTTGTGGACGACCTCCTCTCTGGTCTGCGTCCTAGTCTGTTGTAGATGACCTCCTCTCTGGTCTGCGTCCTAGTCTGTTGTAGATGACCTCCTCTCTGGTCTGTGTCCTAGTCTGTTGTGGATGACCTCCTCTCTGGTCTGGGTCCTAGTCTGTTGTAGATGACCTCCTCTCTGGTCTGCGTCCTTGTCTGTTTGTGGATGACCTCCCCTCTGGTCTGCGTCCTTGTCTGTTTGTGGACGACCTTCTACCCTGGCTGTGACCCCGCTCTCAAAGGGTGTCTCAGGGAGAGTGGGATGTCCAAAAACACATTTCCAATTCACACATGTATATTAAAACACACTTGTACATGTGTGAAATAGGACAAATATAAGCCTAGTTTCCTCATAGAGTCAAAGGGTTGAAGTGAAGAACGTCTCAGTATAGCAGGAAGGAATGGTAGTTGTAGATCTTCAGAATGACTATTACAGAGTGAAATATTGTGTGTCTCTGTATGGGTGTGTTTCTCCAGATAAGGAACAAGCTGAAGGAGCAGGGGTTACCTGCAGACACCAAAGTGACATGGAAAAAGCAGCCTGATGGGAAGGTCTTCCACAAGGAGGAAGAGGGGTCTCCCAAGAAAGAAGAGGAGGAGAAGAAGATGAAGAGGATGATGACAAAGAGAGAACTCTAGTTATGTAAAATGTTCTCCTTTAATTTATCTTTTTTAGTTATATTAATTATCTGTACTGGGATGTATTTTCTGAACCTAATTAAATGTGTTTTATTAATTAAATTGTTTGAGTATAAACATCAATAGTGTTTTATCATGAGATGTTTTTCTTGATCATTTTCTTGACTTGGTTGTTTTATTACAGGGTGTGTTCTCAAGACAGACATTTCACACATCATGTCTGTAAATAAGTTATTTGTAGTTATGTTGATATTCAGGGCTGGGAAAAAGTATTTTCCTCCTTTCTAATGTTCTCAACTTTTACAGATTTAAGATGCTGAATGTTATCAGATCTTCAAAGAAAACAGAATATTAGATGAAGGGAACCTGAGTGAACAAATAACACAACAATTACATACTTATTTCATTTATTTCATAAACAAAGTTATGTAACATTCAATGTTCATGTGTGAAAAATTAAAAAGCTCTTGGTTGTGGACAAAATAAGTATAAATATGGTTTGTTATTTTGCAAACTCAGGTTCACTTTATCTAATTTTAGGTTTTGGTTGAAGATCTGATAACATTCAGTATCAAAAATATGCAAAAATAGAGAATATCAGAAAGGGGGCAAATACTTTTTCACAGCACTGTGAGTATCAATGTGTTTTTCTAATTGGAATGTAACTTACTTTAATTGTAAATGTATTTAGACCACAGTTTACATACTGCATAGCCAATGTAGTCTCAGCATGTTTTTTATTGGTTAATGAAGATGTCTCTTCTGATGATCAAGTAAATACCCGTTGCAGATTGACAGTATCGGTCTAGAGTTGTGATTCTTCAAGTTTCAACTAAATATTATTTTAATGTTTATTTGACACATTTTACCTTGATGATAAAGTCATCTAGACATAATGTGTAATCAACTCCTCTCTTCAGGACTCTGATACACTGGTACCAGTTAGAACCATGTCCTGCTGACCAGAGCTTTAGTTACATTTTGCATAACTTCCTCAAATTAGACAGAGGGGAACTTTCCACATCAACCAGAACCAGGATATTTCCTGGAACACACAATGATGTGACATCAGTAATGAACCTGGTCTCAGATCTGTTTGTGGTCTCTTGCCAACTCTCATGTGTGTTGTGGTGCTGTGTGGCTCAGTTTGTAGAGCATTGTGCTTTTGTCACGGCCGATGAAAGAAGTAGACCAAGGTGCAGCTTGGTGAGTGTACATTTTCCTTTTATTTAAATGTTGCCAACAAAACAACAAAGGAAGAATCAACCGTGAAGCTTAACTTCGGCTATACTGCCTCTAACAAAGTAAACTACCCACACTGAAAGGAGGGAAAAAGGGCTACCTAAGTATGATTCCCAATCAGAGACAATGATGGACAGCTGTCCCTGATTGAGAACCACACCTGGCGAAAACATAGAAATAAAGAAACATAGAAAACTAAACATAGAATGCCCACCCCACATCACACTCTGACCTAAACAAATAGAGAAATAAAACAGCTCTCTAAGGTCAGGGAGTGACAGTACCCCCCACTCCCCCCCAAAGGTGCGAATTCCGGCCACAAAAACTGAACCTATAGGGGGTAGTCTGGGTGCGATTCTATCCACGGTGGCGGCTATGGTGCGGGACGTAGACCCCTCTCCACCTCTGGCTCACCCCCCTTTGGTGGCGCCTCTGGTGTGGGGAACCTCACTGCCGACCCCGGACTGGGGACCCTCTCTGCGGGCCCCGTACTAGGGACCCTCGTTGCGGGCACTGGACTGGGGACCCTCGTTGTGGGCTCCGGACTGGAGGGCGTTGCTGGAGGGAGGAGGCCTACAGGAGGCCTGGTCCTTAGGGGAGGCAGAGGATGAACCGGGCTGTGGGGGAGCACTGGAGATCTCGTGCGCAGCCGTGGCACCACTCCACCAGGCTGAATGCCCACTTTAGCCCCAGCACCTCCAGAGTGCAGGCACAGGTCGAACCAGGCTGTGGGGGAACACTGGAGATCTAGTGCTTGACACTTGCACCTCTCCACTTGGCTGAATGCCCACTTTAGCCTAGCACGGGCGGCGCGCAGGCATAGGACGCACTGAACAGTCCCAGCGCACCGGAGACACAGTGCGCAGAGCCGGCGCAGGATACCCTGGGCCAAAACGGCACACCGTAGACCAAGCACGCTGAGCTGCCACAATCTGCCCTGGCTGGATGCCCACTCTCGTGTGGCACTTGTGGAGGGCTGGCATATAGCGCACCGGGCTATGAGGGCGCCCTGGAGACACCGTGCGCTTTACCGCATAACACCTGACCAGTCCCACGCTGCTTCCGGTAAGCACAGGGTGTTGCCTCAGGTCTATAGCCTGACTCCGCCAATCTCCCCCACATTTTTGGGGGGGGGCTGCCTCTTGTGCCTGCTTCGCTGACTTGCTTCATATCGCAGCCTCTCAGCTTTAGCTGCCTCCAGTTCCTCTTTCGGACAGCGATATTCACCAGCCTGCCTCCAGGGTCCCGTCCAGGATTTCCTCCCAAGTCCACGAATCCTGAACCCTCTGCTCCTCCATACCACGCTGCTTGGTCCGCTTGTGGTGGGTAGTTCTGTAACGGTCGTCTGATGAAGAAGGATTGGACCAAAGCGCAGCGTGGTAAGTCCTACTTGTGTGATGGTGGCTAACACATCTGATTGGCTGTCTGATTGGTATTGCCTCTGTTCCTGTTTTTATGTTCCTTCTGTACATGTCATTTCCTGATCTCCAGTCAAACCACAAAGCAACTCTCAAAGCACTAAGGAATCCCTTTCAATTCCAATAGTGACATCATTTAGGAGATTTAGGGCCCTAAGCATTGACCCCATGAGAACCTGCTCATCTCACTCCTACCTGCCTCTCAACCTCCCCATGTTCAGTAACAGACCTGTAAAAACCACAAACAAAGGGATGGAGAATTTGATGCGATGCTATTGATATAGCTTTTATAGTCATTCTTTACAACTTGGTCGTTTTTTTCAAAAGGAATTGAACGTAGAAAGTAGAACTCTCTCTCTATCTATCCATATGCTTTATTGTCCTTCAATCTTTATGCAAACTATTTTGACCTCAATGGAAGAGATCATGGTAATAGAAACCTGACAGGACCTATTTTACATCACGGACAGCGACGCTCACCACTAAAGGGACTGTTAGCCTAACAACAACAACATAGACAGAGTTCAGGCTTTTTGTTATGCTTAGCAAAAGAGGCACACGGACACACACACGCACACACACACAGTTTTGTATTGCTATCCTTGTGGGGACCAAACAATTGATTCCCATCCAAAATCTTATTCTCCCTAAATCTAACCCTACATATGAACAGTAACCCTAAACCTAATAATAACCTCTAAACTGTACCCCAAACACATAACCGTAAAACTGTACCTAACCGTAACTCCTATCCCTAAACCTACCGTAACCCCTAACCCTAACCTTAATCCCAACCCTAACTCCTAAACCTAACTGTAACCCCTAACCCTAACCTTATCCTAACCCTAACCCTAACTCCTAATCCTAACCGTAACCCCTAACCCTAACCCTAATCCTAAACCTAACTGTAACCCCTAACCCTAACCTTAAACCTAACCCTAACTCCTAATCCTAACCGCAACCCCTAACCCTAACCCTAACCTTAATCCTAAACCTAACTGTAATCCCTAACCTTAATCCTAACCATAATTGTAACCCTTACCCCATATCTTACCCCGATACCTAAAATAGCATTTTTCCTTGTGGGGATGGGCAAAATGTCCGCAATTGTCCGAATGATCCATGTTTAGCTATCCTTGTGAGAGATTCCCTACAAGGATAGTTTAGCAAAAAAACACAAACACACACACTGAAACAAAATGAATGAGTGATAGAGTGTAGCACTAGTAAAGTGACAGAAACAAACACGGGCAAGGTCAGAGAAAGATGTCATGTCTTTCTGAGAGAGATGGAGAGGGAGAAAAAGAGAGAGGGGGAGAACACAGATAGAGGAACAGATGAAGAGAGTGTGAAAGGGAAGGAGAGGGTCCTAAATAAAGAGGGACCAGATGAGAGAGGAGGGAGAGAGAGAGAGAGAGATGTGGTCACTTCTCAGAGGCTCTTTGTCTTTTGCTGTGTGAACAGGTTACTCATTGGTGCTGCGGTCACCCCCCTCTTCAAAAGGGGGACGCTCTTGACCCAAACTGCTACAGACCAATATCTATCCTACCCTGCCTTTCTAAGGTCTTTGAAAGCCAAGTCAACAAACAGATTACCGATCATTTCGAATCCCACCATACCTACTCCGCTATTATGCAATCTGGTTTCAGAGCTGGTCATGGGTGCACCTCAGCCACGCACAAGGTCTTAAACGATATCTTAACCGACATCGATAAGAAACAATACTGTGCAGCCGTATTCATTGACCTGACCAAGGCTTTCGACTCTGTCAATCACCACACCCTCATCGGCAGACTCGACAGCCTTGGTTTCTCAAATGACTGCCTCGCCTGGTTCACCAACTACTTCTCAGATAGAGTTCAGTGTGTCAAATCGTAGGGTCTGTTGTCCGGGCCACTGGCAGTCTCTATGGGGGTGCCACAGGGTTCAATTTTTGGACCAAATCTCTTCTCTGTACACATCAATGATGTCGCTCTTGCTGCTGGTGAGTCTCTGATCCACCTCTACGCAGACGACACCATTCTGTATACTTCTGGCCCTTCTTTGGACACTGTGTTAACAACCCTCCAGGCGAACTTCAATGCCATACAACTCTCCTTCCGTGGCCTCCAATTGCTCTTAAATACAAATAAAACTAAATGCATGCTCTTCAACGGATCGCTGCTGTCACGATCGTCGTAAGGAGCAGACCAAAATGCAGCGTGGTATGTGTTCATGACGGTTTTTAATCAAAGAAAGCACTGAACACTGAATACAAACTATACAAAACAATAAAGGAATAACGACCGTGAAGCTATAATGAGAACTGTGCTGACATAAGCAACGAACATAGACAATCACCCACAACCCACAATGACAAAACAGGCTACCTAAATATGGCTACCAATCAGAGACAATGACTAACACCTGCCTCTGATTGAGAACCATATCAGGCCAAACACAGAAACAGACAAACTAGACATCCAACATAGAATGCCCACTCAGATCACACCCTGACCAAACAAAACATAGAAACATACAAAGCAAACTATGGTCAGGGTGTGACAGCTGCCTGCACCTGCCCGCCTGTCCAACATCACTACTCTGGACTTAGAATATGTGGACAACTACAAATACCTGTTTCTGAACTTTGACAAAACGCTCAGCTGGTGTCCCTGGCTATGTCCAACCCTGTTGCCATAGTGATAGATGTTACGTGCCATCTGTTTGTTTGACTAAGATAATAACTTCATGAGAATGTCTACTCCTTTTTGCATACCCCTGTTTGGAAACAGAATATGAATAACATATTCAAATCAATGGGTATCAGTTTAAGATGTATATAGGGCCAAGCAACGGAGATAGACACAGAAGGAGAGAGAGATCTGGAGAGAGCAAGATAGACGGAGTGAGACAGACTTTCCTACAAACAACCGGTGAGGCCATGTTAAAAATGTATAATATTTTTAGCATTAATGTAGAGAAATGAATGTAACACAGTTTTTTTTAAATTATTCTGGTTACATTTCAGATGTAATTGGTACCTTTTGAAATCTCTTGGAACACAACTCTAAACTGAGTGTAGGAGTCTCTGATCACATCTTTAGCCATATTTCCATTGAATTTCACACTGATGGAAACTTCTTTGTACCTCACCCTCCTAATCTCAGGTCAGTTAGATGTGATTGTGTTTGTACGTGTGTGTGACACGTGTGTGTGTGACACGTGTGTGTGTGACACGTGTGTGTGTGACACGTGTGTGTTTGCTTGAACAATTTGGTGTACCACGTGCAAAGATGCATAGATGATTGTGGTTGCTGGATAAAATGTCTGTCATGAATCATTATTCTCTTCGCAGGGTTCTACACACCTTCCTCGTGTCTTATTTGTCAGTATCACGTCATAAACATAAAAAAGACCTGGATGGATGCCCAGAGTTACTGCAGAGCACATTACACTGATCTGGCTACAGTAGATGACATGGAGGACCTGAACAGGCTGATGACCAGTGTCAGTAGTTCTAATTACTGGTTCTGGATCGGACTGAAGAAGGGAGACTCCATGAAGTGGCACTGGTCTCTGGCAGACAGACGTTTCTACAGAGAGGGGGAGACTGAGTTCAGAAACTGGGACACTGGAACACCCCAAAATGGCAACTGTGTTTTTATGAGTACATCTGGTCTGTGGAACAACACCTCCTGTGATGACCAGCATCACTTCATCTGTTATGATGGTGAGTTTTCACATACTAATGATGAAGCCTGTTCTAAGTGCTGGAGCTGCCATTGAGTTGAAACATAGACTCATGAGAGCTTTAAGTTGTTAATCAGTTATTGATCTGTTATCAAATCAATGACAACATGTACTATAGATGATCAGTAGATGATGTTTCATTGGATATTTTTATTGATTATTACATTTCACTTTTGCAGGAAAACAAGACACCAACCAAACATACGTCTTAATTCAGGAGAACAGGACCTGGATAGATGCTCAGAGTTACTGCAGACAGTATCACACAGACCTGGTCAGTGTGAGGAACCAGACTGAGAACACAGAGATAAATAAGAAGATAACACTGAGGGGACTTCCTGTGTGGATCGGTCTGTTTCTAGACTCCTGGAGATGGTCAGACCAGAGTGACTCCTCATTCAGAAACTGGTTGCCAGGATGGCTTTCAACAGAACAGAGATACAACTGCACTCTCGTGCATTCTAATCCTTCTTCTTCAAATCATGCTAAAATGAGAAATTATCCCTCTGATGACACCTTTCCTTTCATCTGCTCCGGTAAGTTACCGTTTTCTCCACCTGATCTACCTGATACTATGATGACAGGAGAACTCTAATGTTGCCCCCGTGATTCACTACTGTCATTGTGGGATTTTATTCTCTTCTTGGCATAGCTGTGGAGACCACAATGACTACAGCGACCACGACTACCCCCTGCCCACGACCACGACTACCCCCTGCTCACGACCACGACTACCCCCATGCCCCCCACCACGACTACCCCCTGCCCACCACCACGACTACCCCCTGCTCACGACCACGACTACCCCCATGCCCCCCACCACGACTACCCCCTGCCCACCACCATAACTACCCCCTGCCCACGACCACAACTACCCCCTGCCCACCACCACGACTACCCCCTGCCCACCACCACGACTACCCCCTGCTCACGACCACGACTACCCCCTGCCCACGACCACGACTACCCCCTGCCCACGACCACGACTACCCCCTGCCCACGACCACAACTACCCCCTGCCCACCACCACGACTACCCCCTGCTCACGACCACGACTACCCCCTGCCCACAACCGCGACTATCCCCCTGCCCACGACCACGACTACCCCCCTGCCCACAACCACGACTACCCCCTGCCCACGACCACGACTACCCCCTGCCCACCACCATAACTACCCCCTGCCCACCACCATAACTACCCCCATGCCCACGACCACGACTACCCCCTGCCCACCACCATAACTACCCCCTGCCCACGACCACGACTACCCTCCTGCCCACCACCATAACTACCCCCATGCCCACGGCCACGACTACCCCCCTGCCCACGACCACGACTACCCCCTGCCCACCACCACGACTACCCCCCCCTGCTCATGACCATGACTATCCCCCTGCCCACGACCATGACTACCCCCTGCCCACGACAACGACTACCCCCTGCCCACGACCACGACTACCCCCCTGCCCACGACCACGACTACCCCCTGCCCACAACCACGACTACCCCCTGCCCACCACCACGACTACCCCCTGCCCACCACCACGACTACCCCCTGCTCATGACCATGACTATCCCCCTGCCCACGACCATGACTACCCCCTGCCCACGACAACGACTACCCCCTGCCCACGACCACGACTACCCCCTGCCCACGACCACGACTACCCCCTGCCCACAACCACGACTACCCCCTGCCCACCACCATAACTACCCCCTGCCCACCACCACGACTACCCCCTGCTCATGACCATGACTATCCCCCTGCCCACGACCATGACTACCCCCTGCCCACGACAACGACTACCCCCTGCCCACGACCACGACTACCCCCTGCCCATGACCACGACTACCCCCTGCCCATGACCACGACTACCCCCTGCCCACGACCACGACTACCCCCTGCCCACGACCACGACTACCCCCTGCCCACAACCACGACTACCCCCTGCCCACCACCACGACTACCCCCTGCTCATGACCATGACTATCCCCCTGCCCACGACCATGACTACCCCCTGCCCACGACCATGACTACCCCCTGCCCACGACAACGACTACCCCCTGCCCACGACCACGACTACCCCCTGCCCATGACCACGACTACCCCCTGCCCACGACCACGACTACCCCCTGCCCATGACCACAACTACCCCCTGCTCACGACCATGACTACCCCCTGCCCACGACCAAGACTACCCCCATGCCCACGACCATGACTACCCCCATGCCCACAACCAAGAAAGCTCAACTGAAGAGACAGGTGGTGAGAGTGAAGATGACCCCAAAGGATCAAAATCTGAACCTCAGAGATCTTGCTGTTCAGGACGACATCTTACAAGAGGTCAGTTTCCCCCTGTTCATGAAGAACCAACTCAGTAATGATGCAAACTCTACAGATCACCTCTCTGGTCTGGATCCTAGTCTGTTGTAGATGACCTCCTCTCTGGTCTGGGTCCTAGTCTGTTGGTGGATGACCTCCTTTCTGATCTGGGTCCTAGTCTGTTGTGAATGACCTCCTCTCTGATTTGGGTCTTAGTCTGGTGAGGATGATGTTTTATCCTGGCTGTGACCCCACTCTCCGAAGGTGTCTCAGGGAGAGTGGAATTAGCAAAAACACATTTCCAATTCACACACTTGTACATGTGTGAAATTGTCATGCCTGCTCCTGCTGTTCCCCTCTGGCGCTTGAGGGTCGCCAGTATCCCCAGCATTACTCACACCTGCCTTCCCCCGTCACGAGCAATCAGCGATTATTGGACTCACCTGGACTTAATCACCTCTGTCATCTCCCCTATATCTGTCTGTTCCCCTGCTCTGTTCCCTGCTTCAGCATTGATTGTCGTCTGTCTTTGTATACCAGTGTGTTGACTCTGTTCCTGTCTTGTTCCATGTTTACTCCTAATTAAATGTTGACTCCCGGTACCTGCTTCTCGATTCCAGCGTTGGACTTTACAGAATGCTGAAACCCCCAAATGAAGCATCTCTGAGTGCTGGCTTTCTGGTTAGTGGTGGCGTCGTGTCCGGGGGCCGCCACCGATGGAACCGGGGGTGCCTAAGCCAGTTCGTCTGGCTGTCACGCCGAAGCTGGCTCGAGTGGTTCCTTGCCCCGGTTGGCTCGGAAGGCGCCAATCCCACGTCAGGCCTCAGTCGGATCGTCAGGTTTTTCACCCAGCCGGCTCTTCAGGCTGGTACGCCTTCTCCGGATCATTGACTTCCCACACCTCAGCGGTATCGACAGGCCTTCCTGCCTCAGCCAGATTGTCAAGCTCCTATGCCTCAGCCGGCTCACCAGACTCTCACGCCTCTGCCGGTTCGTCGGGATATCACATCCAGCCGGCTTGTACCGTGCCCGTGCCTCGGCCAGCCCGTCAGGCTCGCCCAGGCACTGTCACGCCTTCTCCCACTCTTACCCCCTGGCGCTCGAGGGCGCCAGGCTCCCCAGCATTACGCACTCCTGCCATCGTCATTACGCACACCTGCCTTTCCTCGTCAGGCGCATCAGCAATTGTTGGACTCACCTGGACTTATGTCAACTCTGTCATTACCTCCCCTATACAGAGGGGCAAAAAAGTATTTAGTCAGCCACCAATTGTGCAAGTTCTCCCACTTAAAAAGATGAGAGAGGCCTGTAATTTCCATCATAGGTACACTTCAACTATGACAGATTTTTTATGAATTTATTTGCAAATTATGGTGGAAAATAAGTATTTGGTCAATAACAAAAGTTTATCTCAATACTTTGTTATATACCCTTTGTTGGCAATGACAGAGGTCAAATGTTTTCTGTAAGTCTTCACAAGGTTTTCACACACTATTGCTGGTATTTTGGCCCATTCCTCCATGCAGATCTCCTCTACTAGAGCAGTGATGTTTTGGGGCTGTTGCTGGGCAACACAGACTTTCAACGATTTTTCCAAACCAAGCTGCTTACCTATTGCAGATTCAGTCTTCCCAGCCTGGTGCAGGTCTACAATTTTGTTTCTGGTGTCCTTTGATAGCTCTTTGGTCTTGGCCATAGTGGAGTTTGGAGTGTGACTGTTTGAGGTTGTGGACAGGTGTCTTTTATACTGATAACAAGTTCAAACAGGTGCCATTAATACAGGTAACGAGTGGAGGACAGAGGAGCCTCTTAAAGAAGAAGTTACAGGTCTGTGAGAGCCAGAAATCTTGATTGTTTGTAGGTGACCAAATACTTATTTTCCACCATAATTTGCAAATAAATTCATAAAAAATCCTACAATGTGATTTTCAGGATTTTTTTTCTCATTTTGTCTGTCATAGTTGTAGTGTACCTATGATGAAAATTACAGGCCTCTCTCATCTTTTTAAGTGAGAGAACTTGCACAATTGGTGGCTGACTAAATACTTTTTTGCCCCACTGTATCTGTCTGTTCCCCTGCTCTGTTCCCTGCTTCAGCATTGATTTTCGTCTGTCTTTGTGTACCAGTGTGTTGACTCTGTTCCTGTCTTGTTCCATGTTTGTTCCTAATTAAATGTTGACTCCCGGTACCTGCTTCTCAACTCCAGCGTCGGTCCTTACAGAAATAGGACAAATATGAGCCTTATCTCCTCATAGAGTCAAAGGGTTAAAGTGAAGAACATCTCAGTATAGCAGGAAGGAATAGTAGTTGTAGATCTTTACAATGACTATTACAAAGTGAAATATTGTGGGTCTCTGTATGAGTTTGTCTCTCCAGATAAGGAACAAGCTGAAGGAGCAGGGGTTACCTGCAGACACCAAAGTGACATGGAAAAAGCAGCCTGATGGGAAGGTCTTCCACAAGGAGGAAGAGGGGTCTCCCAAGAAAGAAGAGGAGGAGAAGAAGATGAAGAGGATGATGACAAAGAGAAAACTCTAGTTATGTAAAACGTTCTCCTTTAATTTCTCTTTTTTAGTTATATTAATTATCTGTACTGGGATGTATTTTCTGAACCTAATTAAATGTGTTTTATTTATTAAATTGTTTAAGTATAAACATCAATAGTGTTTTATCATGAGATGTTGTTATTAATCATTTTCTTGACTTGGTTGTTTTATTACAGGGTTTGTTCTCAAGACAGACATTTCACACATCATGTCTATAAATGAGTTATTTGTAGTTATGTTGATATTCAGGGATGAGAAAGAGTATTTGCCTCCTTTCTAATTTTCTCAACTTTTACAGATTTAAGATGCTGAATGTTATCAGATCTTCAAAGAAAACAGAATATTAGATAAAGGAACCTGAGTGAACAAATAACACAACAATGACCTACTTATTTCATTTATTTCATAACAAAGTTATGTAACACCCAATGTTCATGTGTGAAAAAGTAAACTCAGGGACATTTGTGGGTTTTCAATCATGAACTGCTCATTTCAAGTCCTGCCACAACATCTCCATTGGGATCATTAGGTCTGGACATTGACGAGGTCATTCCAAAACTTCAAATGTGTTTCTTTTGAACCATTTTCATGTAGACTTGACTGTGTGTTTTGGATCAATGTCTTGCTGATAATTGATACTGAGCAGAACTCATGGTTCCTTCAACTAACGTTATGGACTAGATGGGTCCCGTTGTCTCTGCTGAAAACCAAACACTGCATTCCACAGTAAAACCCTTCATATCAATCGTCAAGCATGGTGGTGGCAGTGTGATGGTTTGAGGATGCTTTGCTGAGTTACAGCAGTTCTGCGTGGAAGAGTGGGCCAAAAGTCCTCCACAGCAATGTGAGAGACTGATCAACAACTACAGGAAGTGCTTGGTTGCAGTCATTAGAGCTTAAGGTGGAACAACCAGCTATTGAGTGTAAAGGGGCAATTACTTTTTCACACAGGGGAATTGGGTGTTGCATAACTTTGTTAATTAAATAGACAAAATAAGTATAGATATGGTTTGTTATTTTGCAAACTCAGGTTCACTTTATCTAATTTTAGGTTTTGGTTGAAGATCTAATAACATTCAGTATTAAAATTTAGCAAAAATAGAGAATATCAGAAAGGGGGCAAATACTTTTTCACAGCACTGTGAGTATCAATGTGTTTTTCTAATTGGAATGTAACTTACTTTAATTGTAAATGTATTTAGACCACAGTTTACATACTGCATAGCCAATGTAGTCTCAGCATGTTTTTTATTGGTTAATGAAGATGTATTTTCTGATGATCAAGTAAATGCCTGTTGCAGATTGACAGTATCGGTCTAGAGTTGTGATTCTTCAAGTTTCAACTTAATATTATTTTAATGTTTATTTGACACATTTTTCCTTGATGATAAAGACATGTAGACATAATGTGTAATCAACTCCTCTCTTCAGGACTCTGATACACTGGTACCAGTTAGAACCATGTCCTGCTGACCAGAGCTTTAGTTACATTTTGCATAACTTCCTCAAACCAGACAGAGGGGAACTTTACCACATCAACCAGACCCAGGATATTTCCTGGAACACACAATGATGTGACATCAGTAATGAACCTGGTCTCAGATCTGTTTGTGGCATCTTGCCAACTCTCATGTGTGTTGTGGTGCTGTGTGGCTCAGTTTGTAGAGCATCGTGCTTTTGTCAGACGAAAGAAGTAGACCAAGGTGCAGCTTGCTGAGTGTACATTTTCCTTTTATTTAAAATGTCGCCAACAAAACACTTCACTTCGGCTATACAGCCTCTAACAAAGTAAACTTCCCACACTGAAAGGAGGGAAAAAGGTCTACCTAAGTATGATTCCAAATCAGAGACAACGATAGACAGCTGTCCCTGATTGAGAATCATACCCGGCCAAAACAAAGAAATAAAGAAACATAGAAAACTAAACATAGAATGCCCACCCCACATCACACCCTGACCTAACCAAATAGGTTGTAGCTAGATGGAGAGGAAGTGTGAGCGAGAGTTGGAATGGACCATTCTGGTTCAATGCCAGGATTGTTGGTTGGTTTCCCCCGAGGCCGCCAATATGGAAAATGTATGCTTGACTACTTTTGGATGAACGATTATATTATATCTTCTATTATGGTCTGCAGTGAATTTGGGAAAGTATTCAGACCCCTTGACTTTTTCCACAACAGTTTTTTCCCCTCATCAATCTACACACAATACCCCATAATGACAAAGAATAAACAGGTTCTTAGATGTCTATGCAAATGTATTACAAATAAAAATGGAAATATTAGATTTACATAAGTATTCAGACACTTTATTCAGTACTTTGTTGAAGCACCCTTAGCAGTGATTACAGCCTCGAGTCTTCTTGGATTTGACGCTACAAGCTTGGCACACCTGTATTTGGGGAGATTCTCCCATTCTTCTCTGCAGATCCTCTAAAAGCCCTGTCAGGTTGGACGGAAGCGTCGCTGCACAAATATTTCAAGTCTCTCCATAGATGTTTGATCGGTTTGAAGTCCGGCATCTGGCTGGGCCACTCTAGGACATTCAGAGACTTGTAACGAAGCCACTCCTGTCTTGTCTTGGCTGTCTGCTTAGACCTGTTGGAAGGTGAACTTTCGCCCCAGTCTGACGTCTTGAGAGCTTTGGAGCAGGTTTTCATTAAGGATCTCTCTGTACTTTTCTCGGCTCATCTTTCCCTCGATCCTGACTAGTCTCTCACAGTCCCTGCCATTGAAAAACATCCACACAGCATGATGCTGCCACCACCATGCTTCACCCGTTATGGTGCCAGGTTTCCTCCAGACGTGACGGTTGGAATTCAAGCCAAAGAGCTCAATCTTGGTTTCATAAGACCAGAGAATCTTTTTTCTCATTGTCTGAGAGTCTTCATCTGCCTTTTGGCAAACTTCAAGCATGCTGTCATGTGCCTTTTACAGAGGAGTGGCTTCCGTCTGGCCACTCTACCGCATTGGCCTGACTGGTGGAGTCCTGCTGAGAGGGTTGTCCTTCTGGAATTTTCTCCCATTTCCACAGAGGAACCCTAGAGCTCTGTCAGAGTAACCATTGGGTTCTTGGTCACCTCCCTAACCAAGGCCCTTCTCCCCGATTGCTCAGTTTTGCCCGGCGTCAGCTCTAGGAAGTGTTTTGGTGGTCCTAAATTTCTTCCATGAGGCCACAGTGTTCTTGGGGACCTTTAACCTCTCTAGGGTATGTGGGACGGTAGCGTTCCACCTGTCAACAGCCAGTGAAACTGCAGGGCGCCAAATTCAAAACAATAGAAATCCCAAAACTAAAATTCCTCAAACATACATGTATTTTACACCGTTTTAAAGATACACTTTTTGTAAATCCAGCCACAGTGTCCGATTTCAAAAAGGCTTTACGACGAAAACAAACCACGCGATTATGTTAGGTCAGAGCCAGGTCACAGAAAAACACAGCCATTTTTCCAGCCAAAGAGAGGAGTCACAAAAATCAGAAATATAGATAAAATTAATCACTAACTTTTGATGATCTTCATCAGATGACACTCATAGTACTTCATGGTACACAATACGTGTATGTTTTGTTCGGTAAAGTTCATATTTATATCAAAAAATCTGAGTTTACTTTGGCGCATTATGTTCAGTAGTTCCAAAACATGATTTTGCAGAGAGCCACATCAATTCACAAAAATAGTCAAAATAAACATTGATAAACGATACAAGTGTTATTCACAGAATGAAAGACATATTTCTCCTTAATGCAACCGCTGTGTCAGATTTCAAAAAAAGCAAACCCTGCAATAGTCTGAGTACGGTGCTCAGACGACAAATTAAGCCAAATTGATATCCGCCATATTGGAGTCAACATTAGTCAGAAATAGCATTAAAAATATTCACTTACCTTTGATGATCTTCATCAGAATGCACTCCCAGGAATCCCAGTTCCACAATAAATGTTTGTTTCGTTTGATAATGTTCATCATTTGTGTCCAAATAGCTACTTTTGTTAGCATGTTTTGTAAACAAATCCAAAGTCACGAAGCGCGTTCACTAGTTGCAGACGAAATGTCCAAAAGTTCCGTTACAGTCCGTAGAAACATGTCAAACATTGTATAAAATCAATCTTTAGGATATTTTAAACATACATCTTCCATAATGTTCCAACCGGAGAATTCCTTTGTCTTCAGAAATGCAATGGAACGCTGGTCGCTCTCATGTGAACGCGCGAGACTGAGCTCGTGGCTGCTGGCAGACCCCTGACTCATTCCCCTCTCATTCGGCCACACTTCACAGTTGAAGCATCAAACAAGTTTCTAAAGACTGTTGGCATCTAGTGGAAGCCTTAGGAAGTGCAACATGACCCCATAGACACTGTGTATTCGATTGGGCAAGAATCGAAAGACTACAAACCTTAGATTTCCCACTTCCTGATGGATTGTGTCTCAGGTTTTTGCCTGCCATATGAGTTCTGTTATACTCACAGACATAATTCAAATAGTTTTAGAAACTTCAGAGTGTTTTCTATCAAAATCTACTAATTATATGCATATTCTGGCTTTTATGGCAGAGTAGCAGGCAGTTTCATTTGGGCATGCTTTTTTTCCAAAATTCCCAATGCTGCACCCTACCCTAGAGAAGTTACATGCTGCATAAATATTTTAGTACCCTTTCCCAGATCTGTGCCTCGAGATAATCCTGTCTCAGGGCTCTACGGATTATTCCTTCAACCCCATGACTTGTTTTTTACTCTGACATGCAGTGTCAACTGCTGTACCTTATATAGACAGGTGTGTGCCTTTCCAAAATCATGTCCAATCAATTGAGTTTACTTACCACAGTTGACCTCCAATCAAGAACTGTAGTAGAAACATCAAGGATGATCAATTGAAACAGGATTAACCTGAGCTCAGTTTCGAGTCATATAGCAAAGGGTCTGAATATAAATAAATCATTTGTAAATAAGGTTTTCTTTAAATATTTAGTTTTTATACATTTGTAGGAATTTCTAAAAACCTGTTTTTGCTTTGTCATTAACGGGTTTTGTGAGTCGATTGATGAGGATTAAAAAAAACTATTTTAGAATGAGGATGTAACATAACAAAATGTGGAAAAAGTGAAGATGTCTAAATTCTTTTCCCGCTGAACATAAATGAATTAGGCCCTAATCTATGGATTTCACATTGACTGGGAATACAGACATGCCACTGTTAGTCACAGATAACTGTTAGTCACAGATAACTGTTAGTCACAGATTGTCCTTAGGACCTAGTCACAGTATTTTTATGCACTCATTATGCCTGTCCATACCATAACCCTACCTGCACCATTGGGCACTCTGTTCACAACGTTGCAAACCACTAGTCCACACCACACACTACATCGTGTCTGCGGTTGTGAGGCCGGTTGGACGTACTGCTAAAATCTCTAAAACGATGTTGGAGGCAGCTTATGGTAGATAAATTAACATTACATTCTCTGGTAACAGCTCCGGTGGACATTCCTGAAATGAGCATGTCAATTGCACGCTCCTTCCAAACTTGAGCAGAGGGCAGAGCACCCAATGACAGAGGAGAGGGAGGACAGAGCACCCAATGACAGAGGAGAGGGAGGACAGAGCACCCAATGAAAGAGGAGAGGGAGGGCAGAGCACCCAATGACAGAGGAGAGGGAGTTCACAGCACCCAATGACAGAGGAGAGGGAGGGCAGACCACCCAATGACAGAGGAGAGGGAGGGCAGAGCACCCAATGACAGAGGAGAGGGAGGACAGAGCACCCAATGACAGAGGAGAGGGAGGACAGAGCACCCAATGACAGAGGAGAGGGAGGACAGAGCACCCAATGACAGAGGAGAGGGAGGGCAGACCACCCAATGACAGAGGAGAGGGAGGGCAGACCACCCAATGACAGAGGAGAGGGAGGACAGAGCACCCAATGACAGAGGAGAGGGAGGACAGAGCACCCAATGACAGAGGAGAGGGAGGGCAGACCACCCAATGACAGAGGAGAGGGAGGACAGAGCACCCAATGACAGAGGAGAGGGAGGACAGACCACCCAATGACAGAGGAGAGGGAGGACAGAGCACCCAATGACAGAGGAGAGGGAGGGCAGAGTACCCAATGACAGAGGAGAGGGGGCAGAGCACCCAATGAAAGAGGAGAGGGAGGGCAGAGTACCCAATGAAAGAGGAGAGGGAGGTCAGAGTACCCAATAACAGAGGAGAGGGAGGGCAGAGCACCCAATGACAGAGGAGAGGGAGGGCAGAGTACCCAATGAAAGAGGAGAGGGAGGTCAGAGTACCCAATAACAGAGGAGAGGGAGGGCAGAGCACCCAATGAAAGAGGAGAGGGAGGGCAGAGCACCCAATGAAAGAGGAGAGGGAGGTCAGAGTACCCAATAACAGAGGAGAGGGAGGGCAGAGCACCCAATGAAAGAGGAGAGGGAGGGCAGAGCACCCAATGAAAGAGGAGAGGGAGGACAGAGCACCCAATGAAAGAGGAGAGGGAGGACAGAGCACCCAATGAAAGAGGAGAGGGAGGGCAAACAAATTCAGCACCCAATGAAAGAGGAGAGGGAGGGCAGAGCACCCAATAACAGAGGAGAGGGAGGGCAGAGCACCCAATGACAGAGGAGAGGGAGGGCAGAGCACCCAATGACAGAGGAGAGGGAGGGCAGAGCACCCAATGAAAGAGGAGAGGGATGGCAGAGCACCCAATGACAGAGGGGAGGGAGGGCAGAGCACCCAATGACAGAGGAGAGGGAGGGCAGAGCACCCAATGACAGAGGAGAGGGAATTCACAGCACCCAATAACAGAGGAGAGGGAGGGCAGAGCACCCAATGAAATAGGAGAGGGAGGGAGGTCAGAGCACCCAATGAAAGAGGAGAGGGAGGTCACAGCACCCAAATGAAAGAGGAGAGGGAGGTCAGAGAACCCAAATGAAAGAGGAGAGGGAGGACAGAGAACCCAAATGAAAGAGGAGAGGGAGGACAGAGAACCCAAATGAAAGAGGAGAGGGAGGACAGAGAACCCAAATGAAAGAGGAGAGGGAGGACAGAGAACCCAAATGAAAGAGGAGAGGGAGGTCAGAGAACCCAAATGACAGAGGAGAGGGAGGTCAGAGAACCCAATGAAAGAGGAGAGGGAGGTCACAGCACCCAAATGAAAGAGGAGAGGGAGGTCAGAGCACCCAAATGAAAGAGGAGAGGGAGGTCAGAGCACCCAAATGAAAGAGGAGAGGGAGGACAGAGAACCCAAATGAAAGAGGAGAGGGAGGTCAGAGAACCCAAATGAAAGAGGAGAGGGAGGTCAGAGAACCCAATGACAGAGGAGAGGGAGGTCAGAGCACCCAAATGACAGAGGAGAGGGAGGTCAGAGAACCCAAATGAAAGAGGAGAGGGAGGTCAGAGAACCCAATGACAGAGGAGAGGGAGGTCAGAGAACCCAATGACAGAGGAGAGGGAGGACAGAGAACCCAATGACAGAGGAGAGGGAGGACAGAGAACCCAATGACAGAGGAGAGGGAGGTCAGAGCACCCAAATGAAAGAGGAGAGGGAGGGCAGAGAACCCAATGAAAGAGGAGAGGGAGGACAGAGAACCCAATGACAGAGGAGAGGGAGGTCAGAGCACCCAAATGAAAGAGGAGAGGGAGGACAGAGAACCCAATGACAGAGGAGAGGGAGGTCAGAGAACCCAATGACAGAGGAGAGGGAGGTCAGAGCACCCAAATGAAAGAGGAGAGGGAGGTCAGAGTACCCAATGACAGAGGAGAGGGAGGTCAGAGCACCCAATGACAGAGGAGAGGGAGGTCAGAGCACCCAATGAAAGAGGAGAGGGAGGGCAGAGCACCCAATGACAGAGGAGAGGGAGGTCAGAGCACCCAATGAAAGAGGAGAGGGAGGTCAGAGCACCCAATGACAGAGGAGAGGGAGGGCAGAGCACCCAATGCTGGAGGTGTTTATCTAGACACTGAGTGTACAAGACATCAGGACCACCTGCTCTCTCCATGACAGTTAACAGTCATTTACCAGTCAGCAGATATCAATCCAATTGATCATGAGGGATGAGATGGAATGATCTATTTCAAGTAGAAATCCACTACCAGCCTACTTGACACAACTTGTGGGATGCATTGGTGTTGACTTGGACCATCGTCCTTCTGGAACTCTCTTGATACCTAATTCAGGCCTCACTGACCTGTACAATTCTTGAAATTACTCAACCCTTTTAGGAGTTGGGTCCTTTTGGAACAATGAGGCAATTTCTGGGCAATATGTCTATCTAGAGGACTGGGTTATCTCCTTTGGATCAACAGAATCATCACATGAACATGTTCTGTATAGCCTCTCTAACTGTTTCCTTCTCTGGCTCTGTCCAACCCCTTTTCCAGTGGGATAAATGTCACATCACAGTTTTGTTTGTTTTGAGATGAATAACAAATTCAAACAAATGAGGAGCAGTGTCATGTTTAAATAGGGACAAAGATGTGATGACAGACACACAGTAGGAGAGACAGAGAGAGAGAAAGGGGAGCGAGTTGGTTAGCGAGAGAGATAGAGAGACAGAGAGAGACAGAGAGAGAGAAAGGGGAGAGAGTTGGATAGCGAGATAGAGATAGAGAGACAGAGAGAGAGAGACAGAGAGAGAGAGACAGAGAGAGACAGACAGAGAGAAAGGGGAGAGAGTTGGATAGCGAGATAGAGATAGAGAGACAGAGAGAGAGAGACAGAGAGAGAGAGACAGAGAGAGACAGACAGAGAGAAAGGGGAGAGAGTTGGATAGCGAGATAGAGATAGAGAGACAGAGAGAGAGAGACAGAGAGAGAGACAGAGAGAGACAGACAGAAAGAAAGGGGAGAGAGTTGGATAGCGAGATAGAGATAGAGAGACAGAGAGAGAGAGAGACAGAGAGAGACAGAGAGAGACAGAGCGAGAGTAAGAGAGTTTTCTTCAAACAACAGGTGAGGTTATTTGTGATTGTAGATATTTCATATTTCATTGTAGAGAAAAGTGTATAATATTTACTTTTTTTATTCCCAGGTTTGAAGGTTCCAGTGTAGAATAATTCACCATGTATTCTTACCCTTGTTGGCTCTGGAAATGTTATGTTGAGGTTTTTCACCCTACCACTTCCAATACTTTAGAAACCTAACCTAACAATCACTGATTGTTCCTGTCTCTGAACAGGTGATAACCCTCTATGTGGGGAGCATTATCTTCACCTGTCCTGTCAGGTCATATCAGTAAAGAAGGAGAAAGACAGTTTGTGTTGGTTAAGTGTTGCAACCTTGAAGTGCATTCATTTTAATCATATATCCTTTGAATTTCACAGTGATGGAAACGTTGTTGTATCTCACCCTGCTAATCTCAGGTCAGTTTACTGTGTGTGTGTCCCAGCAAACATGCCCACATTGGGCCAAAGTTTTCTTGCTAATCAGCTACAGATTGTCCCCCAAGACATTGTCCCAGTGTGTCCCAGTTTGCCCTGTGTGGCCCAGTGTGGGCAGCCCATATCTCGTGAGGACAATCTTCACTGTTCCTGAAATAAGATAACTCTTTGGATCAGCTGTCTGTTTTGTGCCCATGTGGTCCCCAAAATGATCTTATGTATTGGTCCTGTGTGTTTTGACCACCTCATGATAATTTCTCAGTTATAGTTCTTTATTTATATATCATTAATTTAGTTCAAGTTAAATCAAATATTGCCAAAGTAATGAATAAATTGTAACATTTATGAGCCCTAAGTTGTGTAAAGTGTTTTCACATATGTCCTGTTTAAAATATCTGATCTCAGTCCTCTTTAAAGTGAACTGGGGTGAAAAAAATAGAGCAACAAACATTTATTTATTTTTATTCAACTAGGAAAGTCAAATTCTTATTTACAATGACTGCCAAGTAACAGTGGGTTAACTGCCTTGTTCAGGATCAGAACAACAGATTTTTACCTTGTCAGCTAAGGGATTCGATCTAGCAAGGTTTGATCTAGGCTACCTGTCGCCCCAACATAACTCTGTTCTCTTTGTATTCACTCTGCCCCTGGCTCTGAATGAGGACTCAACTCTTTTGCTAGTTCACTTCACCTATTTTGTGAACAGAGTCCTCTTTGCTTCACATTTCTATGTTTAGAAAGGAACCAAGATCTTTTTCCAACATTCATTCAATGCACCCTGGGTTTTTACAAAGTGCAGGACAAGCCATTCAATCAGAATGTGTTATCAGACAGCTAGATAAACAGACTTACATTTTGAAAGATAATAGATATAGACATAATAATTGTAATCAGAAGATACTATTAACATGTACTGTATATTTAATATCTAATATAATAAATAGCAATAGAATAACTGGAGAATAAATAATGGTTTAATTGAAAATTGCACACCCAAGGTAGTGTACTGTCCCTTTAAGAGCTGGAAGAGATGTTGATCCCTATGTACCCTATTCAAACCCCACAATTACTAAACAGCTGACAAAGCTCTCTTAGCCAATAGATCACACGTTGCAAACAAATAATCTAATCTAAACTAAAAACTCCACACATTTTGGAATTATGTGCATCCTTGACAACCTCTAATATTCAAAAACAGCAACAACATACACATCATCATCTTCTCTTAGTTCGTTCTGTTAGGTGACATAAACTGGGATATGCTTAACACCCCGGCAGTCCTACAATCTAGGTTAAGGCTCGGGGACAGTGTTCGGAAGTTTAGATGAATGACGTGCCCAAAGTAAACTGCCTGTTACTCAGGCCCAGAAGCTAGGATATGCATGTAAATGTAAATGGATAGAAAACACTTTTAAGTTTAATAATGTCTGTGAGTATAACAGAACTGATACGGCAGTTGAGGTCACAGGCCATTTCAATGATAGCCTATGGGAAAAAATTAAAATAGGACCCAGATTGCAGTTCCTATAGCTTCCACTAGATGTCAACAGTCCTTAGAAAGGGTTTCAGGCTTTTATTTTGAAAAATGAACAAGAAGTTGTAGTTTTTCCAATGTGTCCTTCGTTAGAAATGTAGTCTTGTTGCACACGTGAATGAGGTGCACACTCTTTGTTATTTATCTTCTCGATTGAACATACTTTTCTCAGTCTTAAATATGATATTTTATTTAGATATTAGAGTACCTGAGGATTAATTAGAAACATCGTTTGACTTGTTTGGACGAACTTTACCGGTAACTCATTGGATTTGTTTGTATGCAAGTTGAAAGAGTGGATTACTGAATCAAGCGAACCAACTATAAACTGACTTTTTGGGATGTAAAGAAGGACTTTATCGAACAAAGCGACCATTCATTGTATAGCTGGGACCCTTGGGATTGCAAAGGCTTTCGCAGTAAAGCCTTTTGAAATCTGACATTGCTGTTGGAGAAGTTAAACTTTTAAACTATGTAAGACACTTGTATTTTCATGAATGTTTAATATTACAATTTTTGTATTTTGAATTTCGCGCTCTGCAATTTCACCGGATGTTGTCATAGTGGCACCCTAGCGGGACACCGATCCCAAAGAGGTTTTAACAAACCTCCAAACGAGCTTCAATGCCATACAGCACTCCTTCTGTGGCCTCCAACTGCTCTTAAATAGGGAACAAATTATAACGTAATGGGAACCAGGTGTGTACAATCAAAACAAAACAAACGGAAAAAGAAATATAGATCGGTGGAGGCTAGAAAGCCGGTGACGTCGACCGCCGAACAAGGAGAGGCACCAACTTCGGCGGAAGTCGTGACAGAAACAGTGTTACAGCAGTCTAGTGTGAGGGGTTATGTCAGTGGTCTAGTGTGAGGGGTTATGTCAGTAGTCAGTAGTGTGAGGGGTTATGTCAGTGGTCTAGTGTGAGGGGTTATGTCAGTGGTCTTGTGTGAGGGGTCTAGTCTAGTGTGAGGGGTTATGTCAGTGGTCTTGTGTGAGGGGTTATGTCAGTGGTCTAGTGTGAGGGGTCAGTAGTCTAGTGTGAGGGTTATGTCAGTAGTCTAGTGTGAGGGGTTATGTCAGTAGTTTAGTGTGAGGGGTTATGTCAGTAGTCTAGTGTGAGGGGTTATGTCAGTAGTCTAGTGTGAGGGTTATGTCAGTAGTCTAGTGTGAGGGGTTATGTCAGTAGTCTAGTGTGAGGGGTTATGTCAGTAGTCTAGTGTGAGGGTTCTAGTGTGAGGGGTTATGTCAGTAGTCAGAGGGTTAGTGTCTAGTGTGAGTCTAGTGTGAGGGTGTTATGTCAGTGGTCTAGTGTGAGGGGTTATGTCAGTGGTCTTGTGTGAGGGGTTATGTCAGTGTCTAGTGTGAGGGGATTATGTCAGTAGTCTAGTGTGAGGGGTTATGTCAGTAGTGGTCAAGTGTGAGGGGTTATGTCAGTAGGTCTAGTGTAGTCTAGTGTGAGGGGTTATGTCAGTGGTCTAGTGTGAGGGGTTATGTCAGTAGTCTAGTGTGAGGGGTTATGTCAGTAGTCTAGTGTGAGGGGTTATGTCAGTAGTCTAGTGTGAGGGGTTATGTCAGTGGTCTAGTGTGAGGGGTTATGTCAGTAGTCTAGTGTGAGGGGTTATGTCAGTAGTCTAGTGTGAGGGGTTATGTCAGTAGTCTAGTGTGAGGGGTTATGTCAGTGGTCTAGTGTGAGGGGTTATGTCAGTAGTCTAGTGTGAGGGGTTATGTCTAGTGGTCAGTAGTCTAGTGTGAGGGGTTATGTCAGTAGTCTAGTGTGAGGGGTTATGTCAGTAGTCTAGTGTGAGGGGTTATGTCAGTAGTCTAGTGTGAGGGGTTATGTCAGTAGTCTAGTGTGAGGGGTTATGTCAGTAGTCTAGTGTGAGGGTTATGTCAGTGGTCTAGTGTGAGGGGTTATAGTAGTCTAGTGTGAGGGGTTATACAGGTCTAGTGTAGGGGTTATAACAGTAGTCTAGTGTGAGGGGTTATGTCAGTAGTGTGAGGGGTTATGTCAGTAGTCTAGTGTGAGGGGTTATGTCAGTAGTCTAGTGTGAGGGGTTATGTCAGTAGTCTAGTGTGAGGGGTTATGTCAGTAGTCTAGTGTGAGGGGTTATGTCAGTAGTCTAGTGTGAGGGGTTATGTCAGTAGTCTAGTGTGAGGGGTAATGTCAGTAGTCTAGTGTGAGGGGTTATGTCAGTAGTCTAGTGTGAGGGGTTATGTCAGTAGTCTAGTGTGAGGGGTTATGTCAGTAGTCTAGTGTGAGGGGTTATGTCAGTAGTCTAGTGTGAGGGGTTATGTCAGTAGTCTAGTGTGAGGGGTTATGTCAGTAGTCTAGTGTGAGGGGTTATGTCAGTAATCTAGTGTGAGGGGTTATGTCAGTAGTCTAGTGTGAGGGGTTATGTCAGTAGTCAGTGTGAGTCTAGTGTGAGGGGTTATGTCAGTGGTCTAGTGTGAGGGGTTATGTCTAGTGTGAGGGGTTATGTCAGTAGTCTAGTGTGAGGGGTTATGTCAGTAGTCTAGTGTGAGGGGTTATGTTAGTAGTCTAGTGTGAGGGGTTATGTCAGTAGTCTAGTGTGAGGGGATATGTCAGTAGTCTAGTGTGAGGGGTCAGTAGTCTAGTGTGAGGGGTTATGTCAGTAGTCTAGTGTGAGGGGTTATGTCAGTAGTCTAGTGTGAGGGGTTATGTCAGTGGTCTAGTGTGAGGGGTTATGTCAGTGTGAGGGGTTATGTCAGTAGTCTAGTGTGAGGGGTTATGTCAGTAGTCTAGTGTGAGGGGTTATGTCAGTAGTCTAGTGTGAGGGGTTATGTCAGTAGTCTAGTGTGAGGGGATATGTCAGTAGTCTAGTGTGAGGGGTTATGTCAGTAGTCTAGTGTGAGGGGTTATGTCAGTAGTCTAGTGTGAGGGGTTATGTTCTAGTGTGAGGGGTCAGTAGTCTAGTGTGAGGGGTTATGTCAGTAGTCTAGTGTGAGGGGTTATGTCAGTAGTCTGTTAGTGTGAGGGGTTATGTCAGTAGTCTAGTGTGAGGGGATATGTCAGTAGTCTAGTGTGAGGGGTTATGTCAGTAGTCTAGTGTGAGGGGTTATGTCAGTAGTCTAGTGTGAGGGGATATGTCAGTAGTCTATGTGAGGGGATATGTCAGTAGTCTAGTGTGAGGGGTTATGTCAGTAGTCTTGTGTGAGGGGTCTAGTCTTGTGTGAGGGGTTATGTCAGTAGTCTAGTGTGAGGGGTTATGTTATGTCTAGTGTGAGGGGTAGTCTAGTCTAGTGAGGGGTTATGTCAGTAGTCTAGTGTGAGGGGTTATGTCAGTAGTCTAGTGTGAGGGGTTATGTCAGTAGTCTAGTGTGAGGGGTTATGTCAGTAGTCTAGTGTGAGGGGTTATGTCAGGGGAAACGGTGTTGTAGTATTCTAGCGTGTGGTGCGGGAATAATGACAAGCAAACCTGAGGAGCTTTGTGATCACATTGTCCTAAAAAAGGGAACTGGACATCGGAATTCAAGCGAACTGAACACACTGAACTTGAGGGTTTGAGTTGCTTTGGAGTGGTCAATCTGCACAAAAAAATAAGCGAACCACACCGAGATCACAGAAAATGGCTGAAAATGACTAAGTGTGAAAACGACCTTATTTATCTTGTGTTACATTACACCAGAAAGACAACATCACTGCTGCTGTCATTCACTGTGATGTTGCTGTGGGATTGCTGTTGGCTAGCCTGTGCTGGATTTGCTGTTGGCTAGCCCGTAACCACCTTGGATACTGAATACCCTCACAGGGCGAATGCTGTGATGTTTGCAAGGTGTGTGTGTGTGTATATATTTATGTGTGTGTGTGTGTGTGTGTGTTTGCACACCAGTGTGTACTGTATGTTAACAGATCCACAGATAGTGTGGTTGGGGTTGAGAAGTTGCTGGAAAAATGTCCCTCATTAATCATTATTCTGTTAACAGGACACCTTCCTCATGTCTTCATCAGTATCACCTCATTTCCATCAATATGATCTGGACTGATGCCCAGAGTTACTGCAGAGCACATTACACTGATCTGGCTACAGTAGATGACATGGAGGACCTGAACAGGCTGATGACCAGTGTCAGTAGTTCTAATTACTGGTTCTGGATCGGACTGAAGAAGGAGACTCCATGAAGTGGAACTGGTCTCTGGCAGACAGACGTTTCTACAGAGAGGGGGAGACTGAGTTCAGAAACTGGGACACTGGGACACCCCAAAATGGTAACTGTGCTTTAATGAGTACATCTGGTCTGTGGAACAACACCTCCTGTGATGACCAGCATCACTTCATCTGTTATGATGGTGAGTATTCACATACTAATGATGAAGCCTGTTCTAAGTGCTGGAGCTGCCATTGAGTTGAAACATAGACTCATGAGAGCTTTAAGTTGTTAATCAGTTATTGATCTGTTATCAAATCAATGACAACATGTACTATAGATGATCAGTAAATGATGTTTCATTGGATATTTGTATTGATTATTACATTTGACTTTTGCAGGAAAACAAGTCACCAACCAAACATACGTCTTAATTCAGGAGAACAGGACCTGGATAGATGCTCAGAGTTACTGCAGACAGTATCACACAGACCTGGTCAGTGTGAGGAACCAGACTGTGAACACAGAGATAGAGAAGAAGATATCACTGAGGGGACTTCCTGTGTGGATCGGTCTGTTTCTAGACTCCTGGAGATGGTCAGACCAGAGTGACTCCTCATTCAGAAACTGGCATTCAGGACGGCCTTCAACAGATCAGAGACACAACTGCACTCTGGTGTCTTCTTATCCTTCTTCTGATTATTCTAAATGGATAAATCATCCCTGTGACTACAACTTTCCTTTCATCTGCTATGGTAAGTTACCATATTCTCCACCTGATCTACCTGATATAATGATGACAGGAGAACTGTAATGTTGATTTACTTCAGTCATTTGAATCCAAGATGGCATAGCAGTCAGACGTCTTTGTCTTTGTCTTGTCTCTTCCCATGTGTATATATATTTTTCTTTGCGTTCTTTTAAATATATTTCCTAAACCTCAACTTTAAAATACTCTCCTGCAACCCGCCTCAACCAATGTGGTGTGGATCAGTTTTTTTCCCCCCAAAGTATTTCTATTTACCTCCGAACTGGAATACCTCTACTGAAGCTAGCTGGCTAACTAGCTACCAGCTATCAGTCAGCTAACCACTGCTAGCGGTCATCAGCTAACCTTTAGCTCGGAAAGCTGTCGTCAGTTCGCGTTTCAAACCAGAGAATAACTGACCTATTTTTCTCTCCATATCCCCGAATTCCTACCACAAACTCTGAACCTTTTCATCTGGATCATCGCAGCTAGCTAACCGCAACCCGGGTTGACTACTCCTGGCTAACGTTTGACTACTCCTGGGCTACAATATCCGGACCCCTTCTACTGCCGGTATGGGGCACGGAACCCCACCGATCCTCTACGACTGGAATACCAACATAATCTGCCCTAGGATTCCAACAGGCCCCTCAGGCGCAACGCCCGCTGAAGGCCCATTCTGCTAACCTGCTAGGCATGCTAGCTACCTAGAGCTACTTGGAACTCTACTAACTCCATGACTGGTCTATTGACGTCACCACAAGAAGAGGCAAAAACAGACTTACCCCCATCGCGACGTCCCCCAAAGGCTAACTTGCTAGCCCCGGTCTACTAACTGCTAGCTTGCCTGCCTCGGTCTGCTAACTGCTAGCCCCTGCTAACTGCTTGCTTTTTAACCCGGTCTGCTTACTGCTAGCTTGTTTAGCCCCGGCCTACTAACTGTTAGCGTGTTAGCATCAGCCTGCTAACTGTCTGAATCGCCGTGTCCCCAGTCAGTCCAACCACTCACTGGACCCATATGTTGACTTGGCTACGCATGCCTCTCTCTAATATCAATATGCCTCATCAATTACTGTCCTGGTTAGTGATTACTGTCTTATTTCACTGTAGAGCCTCTAGCCCTGTTTAATATGCCAACCAACCATGTTGTTCCACCTCCGACATATGCGATGACATCACCTGGTTTAAATGTCTCTAGAGACTATATATCTCTCATCATTACTCAATGCCTAAGTTTACCTCCACTGTATTCGCATCCTACCATACCTTTGTCTGTACAGTATGCCTTGAATCTATGCTATTGTGCCCAGAAACCTGCTCCTTTGTTCTTATAGCATTTAGCTGTACCCTTATCCTACTCCTCCTCTGTTCCTCTGGTGATGTAGAGGTGAATCCAGGCCCTGCAGTGCCTAGCTCCACTCCTATTCCCTACCTTTCAGAAACAAGTCTCTCACTGTTGCCGCTTGCTATAGACCTCCCTCTGCCCCCAGCTGTGCCCTCGATACCATATGTGAATTGATTGCCCTCCCCATCTATCTTCTGAGCTCATGCTACTAGGTGACCTAAACTGGGACATGCTAACACCCCGACCATCCTACAATCCAAGCTGAGCACTCAATTCCACACAAATTATCAATGAACCTACCAGGTACAACTCCAAATTCTAAACACGGGCACCCTCATAGTCATCCTAACTACACCCCTCCAAATACACCTGTTTTTCATTCAAGATCTCAGCGATCACTGCCTCATCCGTAATGGGTCTGCGACCAAACGACCACCCCTCATCACTGTCAAACGCTCCCAAAAACACTTCTGAAAGAGCTGAAAAATCTAGACCCCTACAAATCAGCTGAGCTAGACAATCTGGACCCTCTCTTTCTAAAATTATCTGCCGAAATTGTTGCAACCCCTATTACTAGCCTGTTCAACCTCTCTTTCGTATCGTCTGAGATTCCCAAAGATTGGAAAGCTGCCGCGGTCATTCCCCTCTTCAAAGGGTGAGACACTCTCAACCCAAACTGCTACAGACCTATATCTATCCTACCCTGTCTTTCTAAGACCTTCGAAAGCCAAGTTAAGGAACAGATTACCGACCATTTCGAATCCCACCGTACCTTCTCCGCTTTGCAATCTGGTTTCAAAGCTGGTCATGGGTGCATCTCAGCCACGCTCAAGGTCCTAAACGACATCATAACCGCCATCGATAAGAGACATTACTGTGCAGCCATATTCATCAACCTGGCCAAGACTTTCGACTCTGTCAATCACCACATTCTTATTGGCAGACTTGACAGCCTTGGTTTCTCAAATGATTGCCTCGCCTGGTTTACCTACTACTTCTCTGATAGAGTTCAGTGTTTCAAATCGGAGGGCCTGTTGTCTGGACCTCTGGCAGTCTCTATGGGGGTGCCACAGGGTTCAATCCTCGGGCCGACTCTCTTCTCTGTATACATCAATGATGTCGTTCTTGATGCTGGTGATTCTCTGATACACCTCTACGCAAACGACACCATTCTGTATACTTCTGGCCCTTCTTTGGACACTGTGTTAACTAACCTCCAGATGAGCTTCAATGCAAACGCAAGTAAAACTAAATGCATGCTATTCAACCGATAACTGCCCGCCCGTCCAACATCACTACTCTGGACGGCTCTGACTTAAAATACGTGGACAACTACAAGTACCTATCTGTCTGGTTAGACTGTAAACTCTTTCCAGACTCACATTAAGCATCTCCAATACCAAACATACCCTCGTAAAACTGACCATCCTACTGATCCTCGACTTCGGTGATGTCATCTATAAAATTGCTGAAAAATCTCTGAAGCTGGAGACTCATATCTCCCTCACTAGCTTTAAGCACCAGCTGTCAGAGCAGCTCACAGATCACTGCACCTGTACATAGCCCATCTGTAAACAGCCCATCTATCTACCTACCTCATCCCCATACTGTATTTATTTATTTATTTATCTTGCTCCCCAGTATCTCTACTTGCACATTCATCTTCTGCACATCTACTATTCCAGTGTTTTAATTGCTATATTGTAATTACCTCGCCACCATGGCCTATTTATTGCCTTAACTCCCTTATCTCACCTCATTTGCACTGTATATTGACTTTTTGAAGAGGCTCTTCAACTGAAGAGACAGGTGGTGAGAGTGAAGATGACACAAAGGGATCAACATTTGAACCTCAGAGATCCTGCTGTTCAAGACGCCATCGTACAAGAGGTGAGTTTCACCCTGTTCATGAAGAACCAACTCAGTAATGATTTAAACTGTACAGACCTCTCTGGTCTGGGTCCTAGTCTGTAGATTACCTTTTCTCCTGACCGTGACCCCGCGCTCTGTGGGTGCCTCAGGGAGAGTGGGATATGCAACAAAAAAACATTTCCAATTCACACGTATATTAAAACTCACTTGTACATGTGTGAAACAGGAACGTTATAAGCATCATCTCCTCAAAGAGTGAAATGATTGACGTCAAGAAAGAATAACTATTGAAGAATTAAATACTGTGTTTGTGTGTGTTTCTCCAGATAAGGAACAAGCTGAAGGAGCAGGGGTTACCTGCAGACACCAAAGTGACATGGAAAAAGCAGCCTGATGGGAAGGTCTTCCACAAGGAGGAAGAGGGGTCTCCCAAGAAAGAAGAGGAGGAGAAGAAGATGAAGAAGAGGATGATGACAAAGAGAGAACTCTATGTTAAATGTTCTCCTTACATTTCTCTTTTTATTTACATTAATAATCTGTACTGGTCCAGAGTGTCTCAGTTTAACTGAAACAAGTCTTTATCTGAGATACAGTTAATTGTTTTATCATACAGAATATTGTTTTATCATATATATTATTGTTTTATCATAGTATGTGATCTTAAGTTACAAATCTTTAACATTGTTCATCGTTTGAATCTCTTTTGTTAGTTTATATATTAGAACCTAGTTTCAACTGTAGACTTGATGGTTCATTTGGAATATTAATAAACAACATGGTGAGAGATGCTCTTTTTCCTCAGTCATTATAGACAGTATTCAGACTTGATCTGCTCACTGGAATTTCTGTGCATTGACACCAATGAGTGATTCAGGTGAAAGTCCCATTTGCAAGCACATGGATCTCATGTCAGAATACCATCCTAACAGCTCTGCATTTCTTTACTGGAAGTTCATTTAGATTTAAATAAATAATCTGTCATTCATCTACAAGGATTTATTTTAATCAAAATGTTCATTTTTATGACCCAGTAAAAAAAATCTCTCTTAGTGACTTCTTGTATGTAAACACAGTCGCTAAGAAGTGTACAAGTGCCATTGCAACGGTGGTCATCACACCACAGCAATGCTTCCATGGAAGGCTACTTTGTTTCTCGTTTGCCTATGCTAAACAACTGTTCACTGACATGTGCTTTAATGACGCACGTAGCCTACCGTAGCATTGGCCTGTGGTTCTTTATTGAGCCTTGCCGTTGTTATTTTTTACAATAAATTGTGGTGTTGTGGACCAGTTGGGTTTGTGGTGTACTAGCATCTACTGTTTACTGTTGTCCGGTAGTGTCACTAAGATACCAGTAGAGAGAGGAAGTTACAGCACCAGGAAGTGAATAAGAGTATTGTTGGAAACTGACTAAATTACTTGAAACTTTTAGCATGTTTAAAACAGTGCATTTGGAAAGTATTCAGACCTTTTGACTTTTTCAACAAACAAAAAATACATTACAGACTTATTCTAAAATGGATTCCATTTTTTTTTTAATTCTCAGCAATCTACACACAATACCCCACAATGACAATGTGAAAACAGGTTTTTAGAAACTAGACACTATAAACAGAAATACCTTATTTACATACAGTACCAGTCAAAAGTTTGTACACACCTACTCATTCAAGTTTTTATTTTGTATATTCTCTCTGGGTATTAAAAATAAAGTGCATAGATTGCTAAGATTTAAAAAATATATATATTTCAGAATAAGGGTGTAATGTAACAAAATGTGGAAAAGTCAAGAGGTCTAGCAGTGGGAAGTAACGTGTTATGGTTTAGATTGAATGATTTATGTGCAAATGTATTTGTGGCCAGAGGCAAAGTACAAAGAGGGCCCGTTTCTGAAACTAGTGGACTGCGGCAGGCTGAAAGAATCTGCACTTCTTAATCTCAAGGTTTCTCCTGACTGATAAGAAGACTGGAAGATGTGTGGAGGAGTACAGCGTTTCTGGGCTGGTACTGGGACGATGACGGCACATGCCTAGCAACAGAGATGTATTGGCTGTCTAGATGTTGGATTATACCTTGAAATATACTTATACTTATGGTGTGTAGTAGTATAGTAGCATGGTGTGTAGTATAGTAGCATGATGTGTAGTATTATATTAGCATGGTGTGTAGTAGTATAGTAGAATGGTGTGTAGTAGTATAGTAGAATGGTGTGTAGTAGTATAGTAACATGGCGTGTAGTGATACAGTAGCATGGTGTGTAGTAGTATATTAGCATGGTGTGTAGTAGTATAGTAGCATGGTGTGTAGTAGTATATTAGCATGGTGTGTAGTAGTATATTAGCATGGTGTGTAGTAGTATAGTAGCATGGTGTGTAGTAGTATTGTAGCATGGTGTGTAGTAGTATATGAGCATGGTGTGTAGTAGTATAGTAGCATGGTGTGTAGTATATAGTAGCATGGTGTGTAGTATTGTAGCATGGTGTGTAGTATAGTAACATGGTGTGTAGTAGTATAGTAGCATGGTGTGTAGTAGTATAGTAGCATGGGGTGTAGTATAGCAGCATGGTCTGTAGTAGTATATTAGCATGGTCTGTAGTAGTATAGTAGCATGGTGTGTAGTAGTATTGTAGCATGGTGTGTAGTAGTATATTAGCATGGTGTATAGTAGTATAGTAGCATGGTGTATAGTAGTATAGTAGCATGGTGTGTAGTATAGTAGCATGGTGTGTAGTATAGTAGCATGGTGTGTAGTAGTATTGTAGCATGGTGTGTAGTAGTATATTAGCATGGCGTGTAGTAGTATAGTAGCATGGTGTGTAGTAGTATAGTAGCATGGTTTGTAGTAGTATTGTAGAATGGTGTGTAGTAGTATAGTAGCATGGTGTGTAGTAGTATTGTAGAATGGTGTGTAGTAGTATAGTAGCATGGTGTGTAGTAGTATTGTAGAATGGTGTGTAGTAGTACATTAGCATGGTGTGTAGTAGTATATTAGCATGGTGTGTAGTAGTATAGTAGCATGGTGTGTAGTAGTATAGTAGCACGGTGTGTAGTAGTATAGTAGCATGGTCTGTAGTAGTATATTAGCATGGTGTATAGTAGTATAGTAGCATGGTGTGTAGTATAGTAGCATGGTGTGTAGTAGTATAGTAGCATGGTGTATAGTAGTATAGTAGCATGGTGTGTAGTATAGTAGCATGGTGTGTAGTAGTATAGTAGCATGGTGTGTAGTAGTATTGTATTATGGTGTGCAGTATAGTAGCACGGTGTGCAGTAGTATATTTGCATGGTGTGCAGTATAGTAGCATGGTGTGCAGTATCTCCAACCCTCTTCCTGGAGAGATACCCTCCTGTAGTTTTTTGCTCCGACCTCAGTTGTAACTAACCTGACTCAGTTTATCAACCAGCTAATTATTATAATCAGTTGTGCTAGATTAGGGTTGGAATGAAAACCTACAGGATGGTAGCTCTCCAGGAACAGGGTTGGAATGAAAACCTACAGAATGGTAGCTCTCCAGGAACAGGGTTGGAATGAAAACCTACAGAATGGTAGCTCTCCAGGAACAGAGTTGGAATGAAAACCTACAGGATGGTAGCTCTCCAGGAACAGGGTTGGAATGAAAACCTACAGAATGGTAGCTCTCCAGGAACAGGGTTGGAATGAAAACCTACAGAATGGTAGCTCTCCAGGAACAGAGTTGGAATGAAAACCTACAGGATGGTAGCTCTCCAGGAACAGGGTTGGAGAAACCTACAGGATGGTAGCTCTCCAGAACAGAGTTGAATGAAAACCTCCAGAATGGTAGCCTCCAGGAACAGAGTTGGAATGAAAACCAGGATAGTCTCTCCATTGCAGTGTTGGAATGAAAACCTACAGGATGGTAGCACCAGGAACAGAGTTGGAAATGAAAACCTACAGAATGGTAGCCATCCAGGAACAGAGTTGGAATGAAAACCACAGGATGGTAGCTCTCCAGGAACAGACACTATGGTCCTCCAGGAACAGAGATACCCTCCTGGTAGTCCCAGGAACAGAGTTGGAATGAAAACCTACAGGATGTAACTAACCTGGAATGAAAACCACAGGATGGTAGCTCTAGGAACAGGGTTGGAATGAAAACCTACAGTTGGTAGCTAGATTAGGAACAGAGTTGGAATGAAAACCTACAGGATGGTAGCTCTCCAGGAACAGAGTTGGAATTGGTAGCTCTCCAGGAACAGAGTGAAAACCTACAGAATGGTAGCTCTCCAGGAACAGGGTTGGAATGAAAACCTACAGAATGGTAGCTCTCCAGGAACAGAGTTGGAATGAAAACCTACAGGATGGTAGCTCTCCAGGAACAGGGTTGGAATGAAAACCTACAGAATGGTAGCTCTCCAGGAACAGGGTTGGAATGAAAACCTACAGAATGGTAGCTCTCCAGGAACAGAGTTGGAATGAAAACCAGGATGTTAGCTCTCCAGGAACAGGGTTGGAGAGCTATGGTGTAGACAAATGTTAACCCCTCCCCTGCTTGGTTCCCCGTGTATCGTGTTCAGCCAGACAGTCTCTCGCCATTGCTGTGTCTGGATTCTGCTATGTTGCCACCCCCCCCCATGTCTACAAGGTTTTGCCATGCCAATGAGAGAGCGGTTTTATGTCATGCCAACGTACACCCTTCTCTTCCACAAACAGACACTCTGTCCTCCAGGGCAAAGGGCTGGGTATGGTCCATGTCCCCTTCTTAGTTAACGCCAAGGAGTGACAACGCACGTGCACACGCACACACACTCTCCAGGGAGTGTATGGAAAAGTGTATACCACACACACACACACACACACACACACACACACAACCCTTCCTCTCACTTTCTCTCTCACAAGCACAGGTCCCATGTAGCAGAACCAGTGTTGGTTTATTATGGACTGTGGAGCGGGAAGGGAGTAGGAGAGCGAGCTGGAGCGGGAGAGCGAGCCGGAGCGGGAGCGGGAGAGCGAGCGGAGAGGGAGAGCGAGCCGGAGAGGGAGAGCGAGCCGGAGAGGGAGAGCGAGCCAGAGAGGGAGAGCGAGACAGAGAGGGAGAGCGAGCCGGAGCGGAGAAATGAGCCGGAGAGGGAGAGCAAGCCAGAGAGGGAGAGCGAAGCCGGAGAGGGAGAGCGAGACAGAGAGGGAGAGCGAGCCAGAGAGGGAGAGCGAGCCAGAGAGGGAGAGCGAACCGGAGAGGGAGAGCGGAGAGGGAGAGCGGAGAGGGAGAGCGAAGCAGGAGGGAGAGGAGCTGAGAGGGAGAGCGGAGGAGAGGGGAGAGGAGCCGGAGCGGGAGGCGGAAGCAGGAGAGGGAGAGCAGGAGAGGGAGCGGAAGCAGGAGAGGGAGCGGAAGCAGGAGAGGGAGCAGCGGAAGCAGGAGAGGGAGCGGAAGCAGGAGAGGGAGCGGAAGCAGGAGAGGGAGCGGAAGCAGGAGAGGGAGCGGAAGCAAGAGAGGAGCGGAAGCAAGAGAGGGAGCGGAAGCAAGAGAGGGAGCGGAAGCAAGAGAGGGAGCGGAAGCAGGAGAGGGAGCGGAAGCAGGAGAGGGGAGCGGAAGCAGGAGAGGGAGCGGAAGCAGGAGAGGGAGCGGAAGCGGAGAGGGAGCGGAAGCCGGAGAGGGAGCGGAAGCAGGAGAGGGAAGCAGGAGAGGAAGCAGGAGAGGGAGCGGAAGCGGAGAGGGAGCGGAAGCAAGAGAGGGAGCGGAAGCAGGAGAGGGAGCGGAAGCAAGAGAGGGAGCGGAAGCAGGAGAGGGAGCGGAAGCAGGAGAGGGAGCGGAAGCAGGAGAGGGGAGCGGAAGCAGAAGAGGGAGCGGAAGCAGGGAGGGAGCGGAAGCAGGAGAGGAGCGGAAGCAGGAGAGGGAGCGGAAGCAGGAGAGGGAGCGGAAGCAGGAGAGGGAGCGGAAGCAGGAGAGGGAGCGGAAGCAGGAGAGGGAGCGGAAGCAGGAGAGGGGGCGGAAGCAGGAGAGGGAGCAGGAGGGAGAGCGGAAGCCGGAGAGGGAGCGGAAGCAGGAGAGGGGGCGGAAGCAGGAGAGGGAGCGGAAGCAGGAAAAGCAGGAGAGGGAGCGGAAGCAAGAGGGAGCGGAAGCAAGAGAGGGAGCGGAAGCAGGAGAGGGAGCGTAAGCAGGAGAGGGAGCGGAAGCAGGAGAGGGAGCGGAAGCAAGAGAGGGAGCGGAAGCAGGAGAGGGAGCGGAAGCAGGAGAGGGAGCAGGAGAGGGAGCGGAAGCAGGAGAGGGAGCGGAAGCAGGAGAGGGAGCGGAAGCAGGAGAGGGAGTGGAAGCAGGAGAGGGAGCGGAAGCAGGAGAGGGAGCGGAAGCAGGAGAGGAGCGGAAGCAGGAGAGGGAGCGGAAGCAGGAGAGGGGCGGAAGCAGGAGAGGGAGCGGAGAAGCAGAGAGGGAGCGGAAGCAGGAGAGGGAGCGGAAGAAGGAGAGGGAGCGGAAGCAGGAGAGGGAGCGGAAGCAGGAGAGGGAGCGGAAGCAGGAGAGGGAGCGGAAGCAGGAGAGGGAGCGGAAGCGGAAAGGGAGGGAGCAGGAGAGGAGCGGAAGCGGAGAGGGAGCGGAAGCAGGAGAGGGAGCGGAAGCAGGAGAGGGAGCGGAAGCAGGAGAGGAGCGGAAGCAGGAGAGGAGCGGAAGCCGGAGAGGAGCGGAAGCAGGAGAGGGAGCGGAAGCAGGAGAGGGAGCGGAAGCAGGAGAGGGAGCGGAAGCAGGAGAGGGAGCGGAAGCAGGAGAGGGAGCGGAAGCAGGAGAGGGAGCGGAAGCAGGAGAGGGAGCGGAAGCAGGAGAGGGAGCGGAAGCAGGAGAGGGAGCGGAAGCAAGAGAGGAGCGGAAGCAGGAGAGGAGCGGAAGCAGGAGAGGGAGCGGAAGCAGGAGAGGGAGCGGAAGCAGGAGAGGGAGCGGAAGCAGGAGAGGGGGCGGAAGCAGGAGAGGAGCGGAAGCAGGAGAGGGAGCGGAAGCAGGAGAGGGAGCGGAAGCAGGAGAGGGAGCAGGAGAGGGAGCGGAAGCAGGAGAGGGAGCGGAAGCAAGAGAGGAGCGGAAGCAGGAGAGGGAGCGGAAGCAGGAGAGCGGAAGCAGGAGAGGAGCGGAAGCAGAGGGAGCGGAAGCAAGAGAGGAGCGGAAGCAGGAGAGGGAGCGGAAGAGGAGGAGCGGAAGCAGGAGAGGGAGCGGAAGCAGGAGAGGGAGCGGAAGCAGGAGAGGGAGCGGAAGCAGGAGAGGGAGCGGAAGCAGAGAGGGGAGCGGAAGCAGGAGAGGGGCGGAAGCAGGAGAGGGAGGGAAGCAGGAGAGGAGCGGAAGCAGGAGAGGGAGCGGAAGCAGGAGAGGGAGCGGAAGCAGGAGAGGGAGCGGAAGCAAGAGAGGGAGCGGAAGCAAGAGAGGGAGCGAAGCAGGAGAGGAGCGGAAGCAGGAGAGGGAGCGGAAGCAGGAGAGGGAGCGGAAGCGGAGAGGAGCGGAAGCAGGAGAGGGAGCGGAAGCAGGAGAGGGAGCGGAAGCAGGAGAGGAGCGGAAGCAGGAGAGGGAGCGGAAGCAGGAGAGGGAGCGGAAGCAGGAGAGGGAGCGGAAGCAGGAGAGGGAGCGGAAGCAGGAGAGGAGCGGAAGCAGGAGAGGGAGCGGAAGCCGGAGAGAGGAGCGGAAGCAGGAGAGGAGCGGAAGCAGGAGAGGGAGCGGAAGCAGGAGAGGGAGCGGAAGCAGGAGAGGGAGCAGGAGAGGGAGCGGAAGCAGGAGAGGGAGCAGAAGCAGGAGAGGAAGCCAGAGAGGAGAGGGAGGGAAGAGAGGGGAGCGGAAGCAGGAGAGGGAGCGGAAGCAGGAGAGGGAGCGGAAGCAGGAGAGGGAGCGGAAGCAGGAGAGAGGAGCGGAAGCAGGAGAGGGAGCGGAAGCAGGAGAGGGAGCCGGAGAGGGAGCGGAAGCAGGAGAGGGAGGAAGCAGGAGAGGGAGCGGAAGCAGGAGAGGGAGCGGAAGCAGGAGAGGGAGCGGAAGCAAGAGAGGGGAGCGGAAGCAGGAGAGGGAGCGGAAGCAGGAGAGGGAGCGGAAGCGGAGAGGGAGCGGAAGCAGGAGAGGGAGCGGAAGCAGGAGAGGGAGCGGAAGCAGGAGGGCGGGAAGCAGGAGAGGAGCGGAAGCAGAGAGGGAGCGGAAGCAGGAGAGGGAGCGGAAGCAAGAGAGGGAAGCGGAAGCAGGAGAGGAGCGGAAGCAGGAGGGGAGCGGAAGCAGGAGAGGGAGCGGAAGCAGGAGAGGGAGCGGAAGCAGGAGAGGGAAGCAGGAGAGGGAGCGGAAGAGGAGGAGGGAAGCAGGAGAGGAGCGGAAGCAAGAGAGGGAGCGGAAGCAGGAGAGGGAGCGGAAGCAAGAGAGGAGCGGAAGCAGGAGAGGGAGAGGGAGCGGAAGCAGGAGAGGGAGCGGAAGCAGGAGAGGGAACGGAAGCAGGAGAGAGGAGCGGAAGCAGGAGAGGGAGCGGAAGCGGAAGGGAGAGGGAGCGGAAGCAAGAGAGGGAGCGGAAGCAAGAGAGGGAGCGGAAGCAGGAGAGGGGAGCGGAAGCAGGAGGGAGGAGCGGAAGCCGGAGAGGAGCGGAAGCAGGAGAGGAGCGGAAGCAGGAGAGGAGCGGAAGCAGGAGAGGGAGCGGAAGCAGGAGAGGGAGCGGAAGCAGGAGAGGGAGCGGAAGCAGGAGAGGGAGCGGAAGCAGGAGAGGGAGCGGAAGCAGGAGAGGAGCGGAAGCAGGAGAGGGAGCGGAAGCAGGAGAGGAGCGGAAGCAGGAGAGGGAGCGGAAGCAGGAGAGGGAGCGGAAGCAGGAGAGGGAGCGGAAGCAGGAGAGGGAGCGGAAGCAGGAGAGGAGCGGAAGCAGGAGAGGGAGCGGAGAGGAGGGAGCGGAAGCAAGAGGGAGCGGAAGCAGGAGAGGGAGCCGGAGAGGGAGCGGAAGCAGGAGAGGGAGCAGAAGCAGGAGAGGGAGCCAGAGAGGGAGCGGAAGCAAGAGAGGGAGCGGAAGCAGGAGAGAGAGCGGAAGCAGGAGAGGGAGCGGAAGCAGGAGAGGGAGCGGAAGCAGGAGAGGGAGCGGAAGCAGGAGAGGGAGCCAGAGAGGAGCGGAAGCAAGAGAGGGAGCGGAAGCAGGAGAGGGAGCGGAAGCAGGAGAGGGAGCGGAAGCAGGAGAGGGAGCGGAAGCAAGAGAGGGAGCGGAAGCAGGAGAGGGAGCCGGAGAGGGAGCGGAAGCAGGAGAGGAGCGGAAGCCGGAGAGGGAGTGGAAGCAGGAGAGGAGCGGAAGCAGGAGAGGGCGCGGAAGCAAGAGAGGGAGCGGAAGCAAGAGAGGGAGCGGAAGCAGGAGAGGGGAGCGGAAGCAAGAGAGGGAGCGGAAGCAGGAGAGGGAGCGGAAGCAGGAGAGGAGCGGAAGCCGGAGAGGGAGCGGAAGCAGGAGAGGGGGCGGAAGCAGGAGAGGGAGCGGAAGCAGGAGAGGGAGCCGGAGAGGGAGCGGAAGCAGGAGAGGGAGCGGAAGCCGGAGAGGGAGCCGGAGAGGGAGCGGAAGCAAGAGAGAGGAGCGGAAGCAGGAGAGGGAGCAGAAGCAGGAGAGGGAGCGGAAGCAGGAGAGGGAGCCAGAGAGGGAGCGGAAGCGGAGAGGGAGCGGAGAGGGAGCGGAAGCAAGAGAGGGAGCGGAAGCAGGAGAGGGAGCGGAAGCAGGAGAGGGAGCGGAAGCAAGAGAGGGAGCGGAAGCAGGAGAGGGAGCGGAAGCAGGAGAGGGAGCGGAAGCAGGAGAAGGACCAGAGGGAGCGGGAGACAGTGGTGGAGGCAGCAGGGAGAGGGGAGCGGGGGAGACAGTGGTGGAGGCAGCAGGGAGAGGGAGTGGGGGAGACAGTGGTGGAGGCAGCAGGGAGAGGGAGCGGGTACAAGAGAGGGAGTGGAGGGGGCGGAAGCAGGAGAGGGAGCCAGAGAGGGACTAGTGTTATCACACATGGCAGCATCCCAGTTGAGCCTCTACAGGGTAAGCCTGTCATCTACTGAGAGACCAGACAGGTAGCTTAAAATCCACTTAGAAATTCAACGTCCGTCTAAGTTCCCAGAACATCAGGACATGCCTTCAAGCCACCACTGGGGTAAGCTTGCATGTATCTCTGAACAGTACAGTCAGTGCTGAGACATACAGTAGAGGGAAAAGAGAGGAGCGTCTTGATCTCTCAAGGCCCTATCGCCCTCATTGTG